>NC_047109.1:93998560-94251060 GCF_902500255.1 Thalassophryne amazonica
GTGCCAGGCCATTTAGGACGGTGAACCAGCTCCAGTTACTGGATATGTCGTTGTAGGATTTCTACATATATTCTGCATACTTTCATCCCAATTACCTGCTGTTTAATGAGCCCATACATGCTCTACTGTATGGTGTCAGTTACAATATGTACCAACAGCATCTCACAGAGGACAACTAAATGTTCATGAATATTCAACACATTTAATTCTGTTTTGATCTTTGAGTTACTTTTTTCATGATCGAAAGTTTTTATTTTTAACATATTACATTTACATTTTCACATGAGAAACTATGGGACCATTTTGGCAGGAAAGACACCTTTGATTTCATCAGTCAGGGCTCACCAACCCTTCTCCTGCTCCACCAACTGCTAATTACGTAAGACAGGTGTGTTCAACCAATCAAAAGCAAGAGAACACTCGTGGTTGCAGCAGGAGTACAATATGCACAACTGTGCAACCAAAAAAATAACTGTAACTATATATTTTTCTCAGGAGAATGTTTGCTTGTATCTTTACAGGACTGCAGTCCTCAGCCAGAAGCTAAAGTGTTTTCAACAATCTAGTGAGGATAACACATAGTGAGAAGTTATAAAAGCCAGCAAACAATTGATTGTGGAAGTCCAGAAAGACCACCGTGAAACATCACAAAAGGCCACAAGGGAAACTAACACGTAGGAGAATATCACTGGAGATCAGTAAGAGAAGTAAGAATCACGAGAGACCCATGGAACCAAGTGAAATCATAATACACTCAACAAAAATATAAACGCAACACTTTTGGCTGCCCACAATAAAAGGCCACTCTGAAAGGTGCAGTTTTATCACACAGCACAATGCCACAGATGTCGCAAGATTTGAGGGAGCGTGCAATTGGCATGCTGACAGCAGGAATGTCAACCAGAAATGTTGCTTGTGTATTGAATGTTCATTTCTCTACCATAAGCCGTCTCCAAAGGCGTTTCAGAGAATTTGGCAGTACATCCAACCAGCCTCACAACCGCAGACCACGTGTAACCACACCAGCCCAGGACCTCCACATCCAGCATGTTCACCTCCAAGATCGTCTGAGACCAGCCACTCGGACAGCTGCTGGAACAATCGGTTTGCATAACCAAAGAATTTCTGCACAAACTGTCAGAAACTGTCTCAGGGAAGCTCATCTGCATGCTCGTCGTCCTCATCGGGGTCTCGACCTGACTCCAGTTCGTTGTCGTAACCGATTTGAGTGGGCAAATGCTCACATTCGCTGCTGTTTGGCACTTTGGAGAGGTGTTCTCTTCACGGATGATGCGAAGGAGATGTGTTGCACTGTATGAGGGAAATGGTGGTCACATCAGATACTGACTGGTATCCCCCCCCAATAAAACAAAACTGCACCTTTCAGAGTGGCCTTTTATTGTGGGCAGTCTAAGGCACACCTGTGCACTAATCATGGTGTCTAATCAGCATCTTGATATGGCACACCTGTGAGGTGGGATGGATTATCTCAGCAAATGAGAAGTGCTCACTATCACAGATTTAGACTGGTTTGTGCACAGTATTTGAGGGAAATGGTGATATTGTGTATGTGGAAAAAGTTTTAGATCGTTGAGTTAATCTCATACAAAATGGGAGCAAAACCAAAAGTGTTGCATTTATATTTTTGTTGAGTATATGTGGAAGATAATACCTGATATAGAATAACCCAGAGATCAGAATTAAACACCACAAACATGATCTATGACAAGTGGTGGGCAGAGATAAGCTCAAATTTAGCTGCACTAACTGCCACCCCTCTAACTGAAAAGTTAACAGACAAAAGACAAAACCAATAAACAGCTGATTTAGATGAAACTAAAAAAAAAAAAAAAAAATCTTCCCCAAAGTGTTTTAACATGCCAAGATCAGATGATGACCAAAATGTGCATGAATAATTAAATGAACAAATGAAATCAAACTCTTGTTTACATTCAGTGTACTGTATATTCACAGTGCAGAAAGTATTCAGAGTAATAAGAATATGAAATGTTTTTATTTATTAAGAAATATTAATAAATAAAAATAGACATGGAAAATAAATTTCATAATGTATTTAATGCATTTACTCTGGCTTGACCTTCTGTCTGAAGAGCAACTGAAGAAAAACAAAACAAAACAAAACAAAACATGCCAAATCCTAAAGCGGATCTGTACTGGACCTGCTGTTGTGAACCTGTACAAATGGGAGCAACCAAAAATCAAACACCAACTAGAGCACCGCACTTGTAGAGCGCAAACCTCCACCAACATTAGTTTCCAATTCCATAAAATTTTACCTTGGAAAAAAATTCAAAGTCAAAGTCATGTTAGAAGTGACTTTTCATAAGCTAAATTAGATGTGATCAAATGTCAGGAGTATGTATTTAGTTCATGCACTTGAATCACACTTATTTGTGGTGTTGTCAGGGGTTTTTTCCCCCAACTGAATTCTGAATTCTTTGCCAGATAATTCTCACAGAACATTGGTTATCTCTACTATGCATAATTTGTTATTGCTGTTTGGCACATGGTTTCCGACTGATAACTGGAAGACAGACAAACAGGCATAAAATTGGAACATCCATCCAATTTTAGTGGTGTCTTTAAATCCATAACAGAAAAAATAAGAGTGATTGAGGCACTTTTGATTGAGATATAATGCAAAATGTACACCAAATGGGCTTTTCAATATTAAATTAAAATGCCCACAAAATCCACAATCAGGATCAGATCCAGATCAAACTTTGTCAGGTGATAGTGAGTGTCAGTCTGCACCTCATGTTCAAATACGAGAGTGATTGGGGCACGTTTGATTAAGATATAATGTAAAATGTCAGTATAATGTCAGTATAATAATAATAATAATAATGTTTTATATATATATATATATATATATATATATATATATATCCCAGAGCATTCCTTGGTAGCATTTTTCCAAAACGTTCTCATTAGGGAGGGGTGTTATTTCAAAAAAATTGGAAATCTACAAATGTTTATATGGAATCTGGAAATATACATGGAATAAACCATAGCAGGATAAATTGTGGGTCATGTGCTGTTGACTTAGAAAACCACTCTGTTGCTTATAATTAGTTCATTGTGGCCATGTCATTCTTTACATGTGATGATTATACTCAACTGATGTTCCTGAAATAAAAACTACATAGATTTTGTTTGTTACAATTGATTGTAACATATGTACTGAAATTAGGTTTGTTGTCAATTACTCTTAAAAAACACCAGATAGGCTTATTGTTACTATAGAGGTTGAATATAAACTTGGGGTCAAGCAACATTTGGAGCCAAATTTCAAGTCTCTAGGTGCAGCGGTTCTCAAGATATGACATTTTCGTCAATATTTTTGGCGATTTTTGAACCCGATATCTTCACTGGCTCCGTCCATATGCATTTTTGGAACCAAATTACCCAAAATTTATCCTGCTATGGTTTATTCCGTGTATATTTCCATATTCCATGCAAACATTTATAGATTTCCAAATTTTTTGAAATAACACCCCTCCCTATTCTCATAACCAAGGAAAAACTCCACACAGTAACGTTACTGTGACAAATCCATTGATGTTCTCATAACATGAACCAACCTTCTCATGATGTTATTAAAAGGTTAAATTGTTACCGGGGTTGACCTCCTGCTCGTCCATCTACTCCAGATGATGCTTGTTGCCTCCCAATTTGTCAATTTCACTTAATTTGAAGTTATCCAAACTAAAGTTAGTGGAAGCTAATGGTTTTCAAAGTCAGCTGAAAAACAAACCCAACACCAATAAAAACGTAGCTTCCCTAATGACGGGTTAGTTGATTGGCTGATCTATACCCACCACTGGAAATACCTAAATCACACTCTGTTTGGGAAGTGCCGTGGATACACAGTGTTCTAATCTGCAAGCTGCTGCCTGAAAAAGTGTCGTATTTACAGTAGCTGTGTTGCAACCCATAAAACAAAAGTGTCAGGAAAAATTATTACCTTTGCACAGCTTTGATGAAGAGTTCTGGTACAGAAGAGCGCAAGTCAGAAGAAAACAAAGTGATTAGCTCTCTTGGAGAAACCAGCACAGAGGTAAAATAAACACTTCTGTAAATCTTATCTGCTGCAAGTATCTGTTTATATTTTATATCTAAGTCAATACATTTTTGCAATTGATCTGTGACATCCTCAAAATCCGTAATACTGCCGGATTTAACTCTTAACCTTATGAACTTGTGCAGATGTGGTGAGTTCAAATTGTGCTTCATAACTCTGCTGCTTTGCAGGCAGTAACACACCAGACACATAATGTGCTGACATGGACATAAAATCGTCATTGTGAAGGTGCAGGAGCATTTTCAGTTTCTTCTTTGTTATCAGTGTCATTTGTCAACATCATTGGATTTTACATACTCGAGCCATCCATAATTCATTTTTTGATTGCTCTGGACGCTGTGGTGTGTGAGCTATAGCTTCATCCATGTGTGGATGCTTCTGTTGCCTTTGCCATGCCTTTACTACACACCAAATCACCACAGAGCTGAGATGTTAGGGATTTGGGATATGGGTTCATTTAGCAACCCTTTACATGTAAATTCAAAGGACATCAACCATGACATACATTTGCTTGGTCAAGACTTGATCATGTAAAGATGTAGTGTCCGTGTGTGTACGCCCATGTTTGTATTTGTGTGTCCGTGTGTACATAGGACCATGTCCTTTTCACCATGATTACCCGCCACCAAATCATCACAAACCCAAGATATGTGGGATATAAATTTGTTTTAGCCCATGAGCCCAAAGACAATTTTGGAATAATCTGTATGACTTAAAAGGTATAGTGTCACTGTTTTTTGTTTGTTTGTTTGTTTGTTTTTTAGATTTAAGTCAGAAAAATAATTTTCTTTGGCACCACTATAATTGTATTCCTTAGCAATTACATAAGAGATTCATAATATGATGCTGCCAATATGACCAAAATTCATGCTGTCTGGAAACAATTTAGAATTTCAACCCCTGAGGGGGAGAAATTCAAAGGATCAGATGCATTGACCAACATTTGGTAGATGTGGAAGTGATTTACAAGAAATCTTATGGATATTAATGTAAGATAGGTCACAGGTATCTCAAAACCCCACACATGCAAACACATGCTTCCTCCTGTACGAGGGTAGGCTGAAAGGTTCTAAGGCTCACTGTGATACAGTTGTATCATAGTGAGCCTTAGAACTTTTCAGCCTACCCTCGTAGTTCGTCTGCATGAAGGCGATGAAGGAAACGATAACATTCACTATGAATTTCCCCCAAGATAAATATGTCCTCTTCATTAAAATGAGCTGTAATTTTGCAACATGTTACAAAATTAAACCTACATTATTATGCTTGGATATTGGTAGAAACTAAATTTTCTCAGTTTTGTGAAATTTGAAAGGCCTTATAGCTTTAAGGAGCTCATTAAAGCTTAGCGATGATGCACATGCAGACGGCATCATGAAAACTGAATTAATCTATTCATTTGTGATACCGACACAAAATGTGCCACATTTTTATGATGTGTCAGTATCATGAAATGTGGGGTGACACTGAGAGTCTGTGTAAGTTATAGTTAGGGAAGGGGTAGGGCTAGAAAATGGTAAAATAAAAATAAGTGTGAGACTACATGTCAATTCTAGGAGTGTGTGCTGGTGTCATATGTTGCACCATGTATGACCTGAACTGTTGTGGGTTCTGGATGCCAACAACCCAACCAGGCATCCGGTCCTTGCCCACCTCTCCAAAGTAAGCACTGCCAGCTGGAAGCAAACTTGTGCATCTCCTGCCTTCTCCAGCCACTGGGGCCCTCAACACTGAAGCACCTGCATGATGAAGCAGAAGGTTTGACCATATTACCCCCATTCTGGCATTTCTTCACTTGCTTCCTGTCTCTGTGAGAGCAGAGTTTAAGGTTTTACTGCTAATCTACAAAACTGCCCATGGATTGGCACCTTGCTACCTGGCTGATTTGGTGAAACCCTACGTACCAGCCCGGGCTCTGCGTTCGCAGGATGCGGGACTACTTTGTGTTCCCAGGGTGAAGAAAAAGTCAGTGGGTCAAAGAGCCTTCTCTTGCCCCTGCTCTGTAAAACAGTCTCCCTGTGTCAGTGAGGCAGTCTGATTCTGTGGACACCTTTAATTCTAGGCTCAATACGCATTTGTTCCCCCATCCTTATGATTATCATTTTATGTCATTACAATTTTTATTGAGGTATTTGCCTTTTATTTCTTTTATTTAATCATGTCTTTTAAATTGTGCTTTTAATCTTTTAATTATTTTAAAATCTGTTTTTAAATTGTTTTATGTGAAGCGTCTTGAGACAGCGTTGTTATGAGTTGGTGCGTTATAAATTGAATACATTGAAACTGACATGGATCATGTCCAAAGAAACTATACAAAAGGTAAAAGGCAAACCCAAGGTGGATCTGCATGTTGAATTGGCACAGGTTTTACACCAGGTGCCCTTCCTGATGCAACTCCACATTACATGGAAACCTTAAAAAAAAAAAAAAAAAAATTCCAACAAAATTTTGCTCAAAATTTTTGATAAAAAACAAACAAACAAACAAATAGAATTACCATGATAAAACCTCTCCAATTAATTTTTTTGCCCTCCCAAATAATGAGGGTGATCTGTTACACAACAGATTTTTCAGGAGAATGCATTCCAGTATTAAAAAACTTGCTGTATTTTCAGGAAAAATGCCTATACATGTGGATTAATGTTCAATTAAATTTTCAATTCAATTTCAATTTATTTTCCTTTATATAATTCCAAATCACAACAGAGTTGCCTCATGGCGCTTCACACAAGTAAGGTCTAACCTTACTAACCCCCAGAGCAGCAGTGGTAAGGAAAAACCCCCTCTAAGGAAGAAACCTCAAGCAGACCAGACTCAAAGGGGTGACCCTCTGCTTGGGCCATGCTACAGACACAAATTACAAAACAATTCACAAAACGAATATACAGGATGTATATTCGTGGATACAGGATATAATGTTACATAAGACAACTGTTTTGCCTTATTGGATGTAGGTGCTCTTTGAGTCTTCTCATAAAGTTTTAGAAAGTATAATCCACTGTGCTCTTCCTGAAACACATTTCTGTACAGCAAAAATGATTTTGCTTGACAATGAAAAATCCTACTTCGTCTCATATTCTGCTGTGCACATTCATTATTTTAAAGAAATAATCACTCCCACTGTTCTGAAAGGGCATCACTCCATGTCCTGTGCATGATGTGTCAGCTTCTGCAGGAATGAAGGGGTTCTGAGAAGACTCTGTTAGTCATGTATGAGCACAGGTGTTTATCAGCACCAGACAGAAAAACACTTAAATGTGAGTGTGCATTTAACCAAACCCTGTAATGACGCACTTACGGCTAAAGTATAACATATTCTCATCCAGCACAGGCAAGTTCTTCTTCCTCATTACTGCATGCAATAAGCATTGTCTGCCTTATTCACTGGTTTTCTCACTTGTTTCTGTTTTGTGGCTGAAAATAAATGCTTGCAAAATGGTAACTTTTAACACTGGCAACAAACTTTAAGAAATATGATGGTAACCACTTGTTTTGCAGGGATTTTACTTAACTATTGGATGAGTCTTGAAGTTTTATTCAGGAAAAATTCACTTTTTACAACTGCGTTCATGCTCCCTTGCCTTCTCTTTTGATAAGCAACATGTATGATCCTCTTTCTCACAAAGGGTTCAGAGTCTCACACTCGTCAGCTTGCACTTGCAAACAGTAGACTGTGTACAGTGACTTCTGTTTTTTTTTCTTCTTCTTCTTCTTAATCTTCTGGCTGCACTACAAAATGCAAAAGGTGAAGTAAGCATGTTCCTTTTAGGCAACTATATCAAGATTGCAGGGCAACATGGCAGCCTCCATGAGGGGCCCCCAATCCTGTGTAGATATGAGGAGATCATTCCAAGCTTAGGAAAAGGCATTAATTTGTTGTTACCAGTGATTATACACTATTACAAATATAATTATGTTATATACTGTTTCTGATAATAAACGCATCAAAACCCTATACACTGGATCTGGCATTAAAACTATATAGTATACTTATTAATAGAGCCCGACCGATATATCAGCCGGCCGATATTATCGGCAGATATAAGCCCTTTTATATAAGATATAAGTACTCACTATTGGCCGAAATTTTGCCGATAGAATGCCGATAATTTCTCATAAACAGAACAGTTACTGAAATAATGTTTGTGTTGGCAATGTAAAATGTCCTTGCACTGTTTGTCCAGTAGATGGACAACTGAGAGCTGCTTACACCCCTGCTTAAATGTGTTCATCACCGGCCCCCGTAGTTCGCCGTCACACTGCACTGATCGGCTGACAAAAGCATACAAGTAAGTTTATAAGGATGTTGTGGCAATATTAAGAGTACCTGAAACTAAAGGGGGCTTGTGAAAAAGTTTACTTAACTTTACATAATGAAAAATATCCTGCCAGTCCTATCGTCTGTTTGATTTGCACCCAAAGGGACCAAGAATGAAGGGCGAATGTTTCAAGATTTGTTTAATAACTTTTGTAGAGTTGAGGTTTTTTGTAATGTTATTTATCTTTTCCTTAGAGATTAATGCAACTTTGCACAGATATTTTTGTATTAGACAGTTCTTTGTTACTGTTCTTGAAAATTGCACAAACATACTGCAGGGTCTTGTGAAAACATCTTATCTTATTTTACTGTTATATGATAGTTTCCTCACATATTATATCAGGGTCCATGTTTTCTTGTTTACCAGCACTAAAACCAACCTCTGCTTGCACTAAGGTTGTTTGAAAGTTTTTTGTTCTTGAAAGTTGCAGAATAGAAAAATAAAGGAGTGTTGTGAAAATAATGTTTCCTTAGTGTTTTTTCCTCTCACAATTACTTGTCTGCAACTGAAAAAGTTTTTCTACCTGTAATATAACCTATATCTAAGTTGCAGCAACATAAGGTACAAGATCAGATGTATTTCACAACTCTTTTTAAGGATATGTATTTGCTAATTTCACAAAGGTTTAATTCTTGATTGCATTTTCTGAACTTGAAAATATTTCTCTGTTATAAAGTTAATCAATATGAGGACACTTTTAGCTCATACCTTTTTTGTTAAGGGTCCAAAAAAGAACATTTTATTCATTTAAAAAAATAATAATATCGGCTGATTTATTGGCTATCAGCAAATCAGCCGAATTATCGATTATCTGCATTTTTTTCATCCAAATATCCTTATCAGCATCGGCCTAAAAAAAAATCCATATCGGTCGGGCTCTACCTATTAACATGCTCTTGCACTATATGATTACTTATCTTACTATAATGATTGTACTGTATGAATGTATGTATGCAGCACTCACCCTCCCATCAGCACACACACACACACACACACACACACACACACACACACACACACACACACACACACACATACACACATACACACACACACACCACCCTAAGGGTGGTCTTTTGCTAGTAATGTTACACATAAAAGAAGTGATCACTCAACATCATAGTTCAGTGAGGAGGATTAAAGTTGTCTTTGGTCTTCTTTCTTTGATGCTAGTGATGGCTTTACTTTAAATGATGACTGGCCTAAGCAACAGTAACCACCTCCACTGATTCATTTTGATGACAGGAATGAAACAGGAGATGTCCAAATCCTTATGGATGGATCAAATTAATTCAAATTCATTACTTGTTATATTACTGAATTCCTATCAGCACAACTGAGCACACTTCTTAAGTTCTGTACTGTTAAGTTCTTCTGTTCTGTTCTATCACTTTTGTTATTAATTGAAAATTCAGTAAGGTATATCTTCTATTATACATTCCAAATCTAAGGTGGAACTCTACTAGTGTATGTTTTATTTATTTATTTATTTGTAATCTTTACTGGGTTGGGTAATAGGGGAAGATAGAGGCCTATTTCTCACACACTCACCAGCTGTCAAAAGTCAGTAGGGAACTCAAAGGGCTTGACTTCTAACAGTATTTTAAAATGACTATGGTTGTAAAAGCATAAACCTGTCCTTTAGTATCAAAGTAATTTGTTGAAAGCAATAAAATGTGCAGTAGATGCAAAGAGACACTGAGCTAATTGTTCAAAGATGGAAATCTCTGACCATTTTTATGACGCTCACATATGACACCCAGATGCCTGCTTAACCGCAAATCTGCAAAACAGAATTGAGGATGCAACTGCACAGATTTAGAAGGAAATTAATTATTTCCCTGCCAGCTGTCATTTTCAGAGCCATATCTTTGGTTTTTCTTTCAAACACACATTTAAGAATCTGCCTGCTTAAGACGTACAATGAACAGGATGTAAACTTCTGAGCTGCCTGTTTAACCAGCTTCTGTACCTCAAAATACATTTGGACAGACAGACAGACAGAGAAGCCTGTGCCACAGATCTACCAGGGTTGTTTGCTGTCAGGCGCAGCCAGAATGGATTATTCATATCCCTGAGGTCTACTGAGGGGAACCAGCCTTTGCGGTTGAAAGCAGGGACGCATATCAGGAAGTGGTTTGGTTACTGAGGTTCAGCATTTCCCTTATGTGTGGCGTCGTCCTTCGTGAGGGGAAAAAAACAGTCTTTGCTGAGCCATGTGGGTTAAAACAGTTGGCACTCATTTTGACTCCAAAACAAAATTCCGTGACCTCTCCACAGCTGTGTGATAGAAGGCTTTTGATTTCCAGTCAACACCACAACCAGATCAACAAACCGTTGAGGTTGAATCCCGCTGAAGATTCGGTTCTTTGTCTGGATGACAGTGTAAGTGGCATTTCGACGCAACGGTACTTCTCCATTCTGGACGGCATGATAAGTGAGCTCACAGTGTTTTGTCCTCAGCGGCGAAGAAAAATACTGGGTGTACTGCAGTATCACTGCAAACTCAAGCTGCAGTATGTCATTAGTACTTCACAGTGACACACACACACACGCTTCACTTGTGCTGTTCAGGTTGTTGCTCCCCCTTCCCAACTGCTCCAGTCATATGAATACAAACCCCCCCCCAACTCCGAGCATTCGTATTACTCTGTGCTAAAACTGAATTCCCTTTAAAACCGCCACTCGTTGTTTTACACACCCAAATTGGTATTTGTGCAGCACATGTATAATTGCACGTTTGGTTGGTAAATCAAGAACTCTGGTAAATCGTGGCCTCTGAAAGGTTCCCTTAAACTACAGCCTTTGGATCGCTATTAATATCCGCTCCAGACAGGAGCAGCGTTCGCTGCCTTTACGTTCTGTTAAAAGGCCGTTTGATTTGCAATAATGTGAAAACTCGCAGATGCATTTCTGTCCACAATTGTAGCCAAAGCAGCAGACGACTAAAACTGGCGTGTTATTTAGTGTTACAGCGGAGCAGCTATGTGAAAACACTGCAGGATCATTTTTGAAGAGTGATGAAGAAGTTGTTTCCTGTAGTTAGATGGAATTGTTTTAATCCCGTGTCAAATGTCTCCCAGTGGAGGTGCTGAATATTTATGTTTTCAATGATGATAGATGTTTCATCCCACACACACACACACACACACACACACACACACACACACACACACACACACACACACACACTGAGAGCAGGGCGTTACTCTGAATTCAAGACGGACCTGAGTGGGTGATATGGACATGGGGGGGGGGCATGTAATGTCTCCTTGACTTCCTCACTCTGTGTTCCTTTCTCCTTTTTACTTTCCTCCCCCTCACATCTGGGCTATTCGCAGGGCAGAGTTCCTGCATGTGGTGTGTGTGTGTGTGTGTGTGTGTGTGTGTGTGTGTGTGTGTGTGTGTGTGTGTGTGTGTGTTGGCTGTAACATCACATTTAGGGATGGGCAGATTCTTGAAGCTCACAATGTGCAAATCTGATCAGCTTTTCAGTTTCATTGTGTTCATATGTACAAACAATTTTGACAAGATAGAAGCTCAAAACCATTTTTTTTAATGCTACTTTATTGATAACCTTGTATGAATAGGGCAGCGCAGTCTCGTTTGAACCCTACGTGTTATCGCAGGGATTTGACCACATATGGGGTCAGCTGGAATTTGCCCAAAAACTTAGAGAAAGTGCCACATTTCTGTCCCCATAAGCATAGAAAATACATCATATGCATCATATTTGACCCCTTTAGTGCTCACGCTCAAAGGAGACGGCGCTGCCCAATTAACATCATCAGGATACAACTGTCAACAAAGTGCAATGAAAAGTTTAAAATATGTTTGCAAAGCTGGTTTTTGCTCGCTGCGCCTCACCGCGGCACTGTGAGAGACTCAAACACAGCGCCCCCTCCTGTAGCGTACTGACAGGACACAGAGGAACAGAGACTCACTGCCAGGAGAAAACAAAAACAAAATCAATCAATCAATCAATTTTTTTATATAGCGCCAAATCACAACAAACAGTTGCCCCAAGGCGCTTTATATTGTAAGGCAAGGCCATACAATAATTATGTAAAACCCCAACGGTCAAAACGACCCCCTGTGAGCAAGCACTTGGCTACAGTGGGAAGGAAAAACTCCCTTTTAACAGGAAGAAACCTCCAGCAGAACCAGGCTCAGGGAGGGGCAGTCTTCTGCTGGGACTGGTTGGGGCTGAGGGAGAGAACCAGGAAAAAGACATGCTGTGGAGGGGAGCAGAGATCGATCACTAATGATTAAATGCAGAGTGGTGCATACAGAGCAAAAAGAGAAAGAAACAGTGCAAAACACAGACATTATTCTCAAAATCCCTTTTTGAACATAGTGAATGTCATATCTTGTGTCCAGCCTTGATTTTGCGTAAGGACGGGTGGCGTCAGCATGAATCCTGCCTTTTGGCAGCCCAATTGACGGAAATCCGTTGTAGCGACAGCAAACTTTCATCCCTGTGCCCAACATCCATTCTCTACACATGCCCACATCATCATAATCTTACCTTTCTTACTTTGTGTTCAAACGGTGCTGAGGTGTCCCTCTGATATGCTCATTTCTAATTTTGCCAATTCCATTTTTTTGTTAGGGCCACTGTCTCCACGCAATACAACATAGCTGGACATTTTAACATAGGCTTCTATGGGGATTGACTCACTATTGAAGCTATCCTCAAGTGGACATTCAAGGAATTGCAGGTTTTCGCATTTCCACATTGGCTTCATATTTAAGCAATGAAGGGTGCTGCTTGGAAATTAGGCACCGCAGTCTCGTTTGATGGCAGGTGCTAAAGAGGTCAAATATGAGACATATGACACTCTGTTCAAGCTCATTTCCATCTCTTGACTGTAGTTTGAATAAGTAAAGATATTCCACACAAAGTGTGCCTTCTTGTATCTTCAAATAAGATGAATCTCATTGGGGTGATGGGGTGACAAAAGCAATATGTCCCAGTCGGTGGTAGGTATGGTGCCAATGTTCAGGCATGAAAGAGTGTACAGCCTGAAACAGCACACAGCTGCTGCTGTGCACTTACAGCGCAACAGCCTCTGGAGTCTTATTGGGCCTGGAAATATCTACCATGAGTTAACATCTGGGATCATTCATACATGTGTTCATCTGCATAATAATGTGTTGCTATTGTGTGGGTGATTGTGTATCATGATGTTTGGGCAGGGTAATGTTTGACAGAAGGTCTGAGCTTGAGTTTGCTGTGTTTGAGTTTGACTGCAAACTGCTCACTCCCATGTCCCACTGGTATACCCAGACCACCACCATCGCCCATTTCTCCATTGTTGTCTACGCATTTCTCTGCTTATCACTAAGTATATTAAAGGCAACATCTGCCACTGGAAAGTGATTCAAAATTGGACCAAAGCATCAAAAAGTTTTTGAATGGCAGCGAGACCGGCACAGTATGCGACAGTATGAGAATTGGAACGTATACACACTGCGTTTCATGTAATCATACAAAAAGTAAAGCAGAGTATTTCGTGCATATTCCTACATATATGTGTGTGCATGCACAATGCATACGTATTTCACATTTAATGTGCGTTACCGTTAGGGTTAGCATAACAATAATAATACAGTTAAGACAAATTTCCTCTTTTTTTAAATGGAAACTGCCATCTTGAGTGAATATGTAGGATATCGCCAACTCTGTATGCATTACTTTTTGTGCATTTTACTATAAATCTTTCTTGAGATTAACCTGAAGAATTGGGCAGTCACCAGTAGAGTAAACGTGTACTTTATTTGCAATATTTAATTTACTTCCAATTGAGCAAAACCAGCTGTTGCCATTTTTCCTTTCTTCCATTTTTTTTTAAATATATGGTTTTAACTACAATATTCAGCCTGCAGTATTGATAGATGACCATCATTGTAATGGACAAACTGCTGAACATTATGGATGATGTCAGTCACCCTCTGCACACCATCATCAGCAACCAGAGGAGCCTCTTCAGCCACAGACTGCTCCTTCCCAAGTGCAGGACCAACAGACTGAAAAAATCCTTTGTCCCTCAGGACATCAGACTGTACAATTCACTCAAGGGGGAGGGAGAGTAACAGAAAGACAGGGATCAGGAATGAGAGGAACAGTAATAGACAGTAAACCAGTATTGATCAGTATGTCTGGTATTTATATTGTGTATTTATATTTATATTTATATTTGCAAACTGTTTTTCTTTTTTACTTTCACTTTTGATACTCTGTGTGCTTCTTACCCTGTGTGCTGCTATACAATGCTGCTGAAACCTCAATTTTCCTGAGGGAGTCTTCCCAAGGGATCATTAAAGTTCAATCTAATCTAATCTAATCTAATCTAATGTTCTCTGCTCTCAAACAAGACCAACACACACTTTTAAACATTTTTGCTTATACTTGAGAGTTTGTTTAATCTAAAGTGTGAAGAAACTCCAGCGCTCATGCTCATGAGCAGTGATTTCAACCTGCATTGCCATTTTTGATTAATATTCTACAAATCAAGCTTCAGTGCACTTCCATTGCATACAGATGTGTGACTGCTACACAAGCAGAATGTGTGAGAGAAAAACAAAGAGAAAAGCAGAACAACGTGGGAGGAAATATGGCCACGCATGTAAAATGTTTGATAAATGATTTCTTCACTGGAGGGTAGGGCTTTACTTAGGGGACACCAGAGCTCCAGACTCAACCCGCGCTCATGTCCATATCACCATCTGGCTCTTATGCATATCCATATGTTGTTGATAGATAAAGAGAGAGAGAGAGAGAAATAGATTTCCAGTGCTGTCACACATCAATAAAGACATAAATAACATAAACATAATAACATAATAACATAAAGACATGGATGACCTCTAATTTCCTGCTTTTAAACTCAGATAAAACTGAAGTTATTGTACTTGGCCCCACAAATCTTAGAAACATGGTGTCTAACCAGATCCTTACTCTGGATGGCATTACCCTGACCTCTAGTAATACTGTGAGAAATCTTGGAGTCATTTTTGATCAGGATATGTCATTCAAAGCGCATATTAAACAAATATGTAGGACTGCTTTTTTGCATTTACGCAATATCTCTAAAATCAGAAAGGTCTTGTCTCAGAGTGATGCTGAAAAACTAATTCATGCATTTATTTCCTCTAGGCTGGACTATTGTAATTCATTATTATCAGGTTGTCCTAAAAGTTCCCTAAAAAGCCTTCAGTTAATTCAAAATGCTGCAGCTAGAGTACTGACGGGGACTAGAAGGAGAGAGCATATCTCACCCATACTGGCCTCTCTTCATTGGCTTCCTGTTAATTCTAGAATAGAATTTAAGATTCTTCTTCTTACTTATAAGGTTTTGAATAATCAGGTCCCATCTTATCTTAGGGACCTCGTAGTACCATATCACCCCAATAGAGCGCTTCGCTCTCAGACTGCAGGCTTACTTGTAGTTCCTAGGGTTTGTAAGAGTAGAATGGGAGGCAGAGCCTTCAGCTTTCAGGCTCCTCTCCTGTGGAACCAGCTCCCAATTCAGATCAGGGAGACAGACACCCTCTCTACTTTTAAGATTAGGCTTAAAACTTTCCTTTTTGCTAAAGCTTATAGTTAGGGCTGGATCAGGTGACCCTGAACCATCCCTTAGTTATGCTGCTATAGACGTAGACTGCTGGGGGGTTCCCATGATGCACTGTTTCTCTCTCTTTTTGCTCTGTATGCACCACTCTGCATTTAATCATTAGTGATCGATCTCTGCTCCCCTCCACAGCATGTCTTTTTCCTGGTTCTCTCCCTCAGCCCCAACCAGTCCCAGCAGAAGACTGCCCCTCCCTGAGCCTGGTTCTGCTGGAGGTTTCTTCCTGTTAAAAGGGAGTTTTTCCTTCCCACTGTAGCCAAGTGCTTGCTCACAGGGGGTCGTTTTGACCGTTGGGGTTTTACATAATTATTGTATGGCCTTGCCTTACAATATAAAGCGCCTTGGGGCAACTGTTTGTTGTGATTTGGCGCTATATAAAAAAATTGATTAGATTAGATTAGATCAATTCAGTTTCAATAAACTTTATTTATACAGCGCCAAATTAAAACCTAAACCTCTAGGTGCTACATACAAGTACGGTCTAGTGTAGACCAGGTGTGTGTCGTGAACCCTGCTCCTGGGAATCATCTCTCATGTTAAGGTGCTCCACAGAGAGTTTGCACAAGGTTACATTTTTAACTTCATACAAAATTGACATGCCAATCTAATACAGAGAATAACTACAAAAGATGCAAAAGCACAAATCCACGTAGTAATTATAAGGAACAACACTGTGCTTGCACAAAGTATTAAATCAAAGGAAAGTCTGAATATAATGCATGAGTGGAGGTGCTCCTTCTGCTGCACGCTGCAATTAAAGCGACTGACATTGTGTCCTCTGGTTTGATGTTGTTCCACAAGTGGAACAGCATCAAAAGTGCTCAGAGCACAGCGGTGCCACGCCCACATTTCAAAGGATCAGGCATGTAGAGAAAATGTTACTAGTCAAAATGAAAGAGTAAAGTTCATTAAAAGTTTTTTCTTTTTTTAAATCGCCTAATTTCTATAAAATTAGCTTTTTTTCCTCTATATTATCATATGGCTGTAAGTTTGAACTTTACCGCTGACATTTTGCATTTCTTGCCTTTTTCCCCTCCATCAGCCAGATGAACCTGCCACATTTGACCAATCTGATATGAAGCTACCGTGTGTAGTATTCAGGAGTGTTTATCGGCAGAAATGGAATGTAGGATGAGCAGCACTGTGGCTTAGTGGTACGTACTGTTGCCTCACAGAGAGAAGGTCCCAGATTTGTTTCTGACCTGATCCCTGATCCCTTCTGTGTGCAGTTTGCATGTTCTCCCTGGGTTTGCATGGGTTCCCTCTCGGTCCTCTGGCTTCCACTTCCAAAGACACACAGGTTAGATGAGATGGAAAGTTTAAATTGACTGTAGGTGTGAATATGTTCTTCTGTCTGTATGTGTTAATCAGCACTGCGGTAGACTGGCAGCCTGTCCAGGGTGTACGCCATCTCTCACCCAGTGACCACTGGGATAACCTACAGCCCTCCCATGACCCATAACTGGAATAAGCAGGTTTAGAAATCAGATGGATGCTAGCATTCATACTCCTCTGTTTATTATGTGTATATTTACATGCAACAGTAAACTAATGTGTTTTCAGAAGCTCAGAATGAGCCCTTTATATCTAAACAGGAGCAGGCCCCCTCATGGAGGCCCCCCATGTTCCACCACTAAGCTGATACAGGAGCTTCAAATGGACATATTTACTCCAGTATTTTCGTTTTGCAGTGCAGCCAGAAGACTGATGGAATGAGTGGTTGCTCCCCTTTACACTGTCTGCTAGGTCAGACGAATACGTTTGAGAAACCTCATTTTTGTGAAATGGAGGCTCCAAAACGACAAGGAAGCATGAATCCCCAGTGACAAAGAGGCAAAAACGTGAAGGGAAACAAAATCGTGAACGGTGACTGCATAATGCCATTTGCAACCTCACCACTAGATGACACTAAACCCTACACACTGAAGCTTTAAGATATCTTTGTGACATAGGTTCTATTGAGGGGGGGAATGAGATGGTTTGAGCCTGACCCAAGAAAAGTAGGGTGTGATCCTCTATCTTTTACATTCTAAGAAACCAACATTTATCAAGAATGCGTGAAGTTAAGACTCACTGGGTGCAATGTTGAGGAATGTTGGTTTCTATAAATGCAAAATGCTTTTTTCTGGGTGAGGCTCAAAACGTCTTAATTGCACCTTGTACGGTGCATTCAGAAAGTATTCACAGCGCTTCATTTTTTCCACATTTTGTTATGTTACAGCCTTTTTCGAAAATTGAGTAAATTCTTTTTTCACCTCAAAGTTCTGCTCACAACACCCCATAATGACAACATGAAAAAAGGTTTTTGGAAATTTTTGGAAATTTATTAAAAAAAAAAAAAAGAAACTACGCGTACATAAGTATTCACACCCTTTGCTCACCACTTTGTTGATGCACTTTTGGCAACAATTACAGCCTCAAGTCTTCTTGAATATGATGCCACAAGCTTGGTGCACCTATCTTTGGAAAGTTTTGTCCATTCCTCTTTGCAGCACCTCTCATGCTCCATCAGGTTGGATGGGGAGCCATTTTCAGATCACTCCAGAGATGTTCAGTCAGATTCAGGTCTGGGCTCTGGCTGGTCCACTTTATTATTATGGGGTATTGTGTGGAGAATTTTTGGGGGAAAATGAATTTCATCCATTTTTGAATAAGGCTGTAACACAACAAAATACAGATAAAGTGAAGAGCTGTGAATGCTTTGGACAAACAGTTACATACCAAAGCAATAAGAGCATACACCTCCAGTGGTACTGCTAATAAGAGTGTTGGATCACTATAAATCAAGGTCTCTTTTACTCCATCATGAGCTGTTGTGATGGAGTTGCTGCATCCAGGATGTCGTTGCCTCTATCTGTGCAAAAGCTTTGACCATATGAAAATAATGTAATGATGTATTTTTACCCAAATGAACACCTGTCATGTTGTGGAATATGCCATTCTAAATCACTGTCATCCAATCACCAAATAAGGGGTTTTCTTGTCGAGGGATGGGGTTCATCTCTCAATTAGAGCCACAGGCATGTAGAATCAGTGAAGTGCTTTTGTGTATTGTAGTTCTACATCTACAAACGCTAAAAAAAAAGTAAATAACTGCATAATTTTCCTTCCTCACCATGTCAAATGTTCACCAGATGTGTCCCCATCAAGTGTTAGAAAGTCTGATTAGTAAATGAGGATGTTCCTCATTTGCTAATCAGACTTAAGTAATCCATCGCTAATTTAAGAATCTATTACTAATTTACTTTAGTATTTTTTAACACCAATAATTATATGTCCTAATTGGACTAACAGTGCAGAGTTGACGCTCCAGGATGAAAATAGTTTATGTGTCCAGCGGTGAGAGGACAGCGACAGGGAGTAACCTACTATTTCAAAAAGTGCTTGGCAACCCTAAATTATTGACAGATGCTGCTGTGACTTTCCTCTTACATGGCACAGAGTGAAGAAAGGGGCATTAAAAATATGTACTTGTCCAGATGTTGAATTGAACAGTCAACACAGAGTAATTCCATTTAACCTCAAACAAACATGAAGTCAACCCACACAGAGGAAAACACATTACGCAGCCTTCTGCAGCAGAAACGGTGGCCGTGGGAAGCCACAACTCCGCTCACTCTCAGGTACTTTCAGCAACCCACAATTTATGTATTTGTTTGTTTGGCTAGTTGGTGTTTTTGCATTTGGAGTTGTGTAAAAGTCAACGGCCAAAGGAGATGTATACCTTACAACACAGGATTTGTGCGTGGACTGTATATACATACTAGACAAACCCTGTCTGACGTCACCCACACTGTAGGTTTTCTGTAGAGACCCGGAAGAGCTTTTTTTTTTTGAAGGCCAAAAATTGCTGCTCTGGGTGTCGCTATGTTAGAAGTGCCTACTTTGTCTACGTCACAACCAAGTCATAAAAGGATAAAACAGTTGCATGTGGACAAGACCCTGCATGACCTGTGTGGGATAAATGAAGCCTGAACATGCCCCCATCTTCAAGTTACCAAACAAGCTAAGCTAACTAGCTAACCTCAGTTTGGGTGTTTATTAAATGACATTTGAGTGATGGTTCAATCCAGTCTCACGGATTGTCATGATTCAGCGGCATGAAATATACATTAATCTATTGGTTCATCATATTGTCACGAAAAGTGCTAAATTTTTGTCATGGGAGCACAAATTCATTCTAATTCATTCTGTGATGGTTTCACGTAATTAAAAGTGCAGCGGAGGGGGGGGGGGGGTCAGGGTGGTTATGGTTAGGGGTAGGGGAAGGTGTAGGGTTAGGTTATGGTTAAGGTTAGGGTTGGTAGGAGTAGGGTTAGTAATAGTGAGTTAAAAAAAACCCTATCATGAAAATTTGAATCAACTTGTGACGGGAGCACAAATAAAACATGAGACTGGGCTGGGTGGTTCTCATAATGTGTGTTGGCCTGGGCATTAAAAATTATGACCAACTTATTTCCTCAGTAATTGTGGATTAACTGGACCTAATGTCGTCAAGCAACTAATAACTACTAAAAGTGCTAACACTGATAGCATACAAAATTAACAAAGAATAAAATTTCATTTGACAGAAACACTGTGGCACGCGAGTCTGGGATCCCCTGCTAGAGCTGTTGCCCCCGTGACCCAATCTCGGATAAGCAGTTGAAGATGAGGGAGTGATGAGGAATTAATACTGAAGCACAGATTTCTTAGATTATCCGACAGGAGTGGTGACCAAGTGGTTAATGTGCTTGATTTCAGTTCAGAAGGCTCCAGGTTCAAATCCCACCCCTGCCACATTTCTCCATGTAATGTGGAGTTGCATCAGGAAGGGCATCCGGCGTAAAACCTGTGGCAATTCAACATGCAGATCCACTTTGGATTTGCTGTGGCGACCCCGACTGCAAACAAGGGAGAAGCCGAAGGGACTTACTAGATTTCTTAGATGATCCATTAGGACAACTGACCACACAACAAGCCATATTATTACAGATATTTATAATAAAATGCTCAGAAAGGACAGACATGGTCCTCAACAGCAGTCGCAGTTAACGGCCTCTGTGTGACTGGAGCTCTAAGCTTGGCAGCACTGTACCCCATAACGACAATGTCAAAAAAGTTTTCTGGAGATTTTTACAGATTTATTTAAATAAAAAAGTCACATGTACATAAGTATTCACAGCCTTTGCCATGAAGCTCAAAATTGATCTCAGGTGCAACCTGTTTCCACTGATCACCACTGATCACCCTTGAGATGTTTCTACAGCTTAACTTGCGTAAATTCAGTTGTTTCGACATGATTTGAAAAGGCACACCTGTCTACATATGAGGTCCCATAGTCGACAGTGCATGTCAGAGCACAAACCAAACATGAAGTCAAAGGAATTGCCTGTAGACCTCCGAGACAGGATTGTCTCGAGGCACAAATCTGGGGAAGGGTACAGAAACATTTGTGCTCCTTTTAAGGTCCCAATGAACACAGTGGCCATCATCATCCATAAATGGAACAAGTTTGGATCCACCAGGACTCTTCCTAGACCTGGCCGCCCATCTAAACTGAGTGATCGGGGGAGAAGGGCCTTACTCAGGGAGGTGACCAAGAACCTGATGGTCACTCTGTCAGAGCTCCAGCATTCCTCTGTGGAGAGAGGAGAACCTTCCACAAGGACAACCATCTCTGCAGCAATCCACCAATCAGGCCTGTATAGTAGAGTGGCCAGACGGAAGCAACTCCTTAGTAAAAGCCACATGGCAGCCCAACTGGAGTTGGACAAAAGGCACCTGAAGGACTTTCAGACCATGAGAAACAAAATTCTCTCATCTGATGAGACAAAGATTGAACTCTTTGGCGTAAAATGCCAGGCATCATGTTTGGCGGAAACCAGGCACCATTCCTATAGTGAAGCATGGTGGTGGCAGCATCATGCTGTGGGGATGTTTTTTCAGTGGTAGGAACTGGGAGACTAGTCAGGATTAAGGGAAAGATGAATGCAGCAATGTACACAGACATCCTGGATGAAAACCTGATCCAGAGCTCTCTTGACCTCAGACTGGGGTGACGGTTCATCTTTCAGCAGGACAATGACCCTAAGCACACAGCCAAGATATCAAAGGAGTGGCTTCAGGACAACTCTGTGAATGTCCTTGAGTGGCCCAGCCCTGAATCCAATTAAACATCTCGGGAGAAGTTTGCGGACAACACTCATTCAATATGGTAATGAGGCTGCATACAGCTGAACCCGCTCAAGACTGTGGAGATGATAATAGACTTCAGTCGGAACCCACCATCACTCCTCTACTACTCCATCCTCAACAGCACTGTGCTTGTGTACACTTTTAGGTTCCTGGGATCCACTGTCTCGCAAGATCTGAAGTGAACCTCCCACACAGACTCCATCAGAAAAAGGCACAGCAGAGGATGTACTTCCTCAGACAGCTCAAGAAGTTCAACCTGCCCCAGGAACTGCTCATCATCTTTTACACATCCCTCATCCAGTCTGTCCTGTGCATCTCCATCTCTGTTTGGTTTCTCTCTGCCTTCAAATATGACAGGCACAGACTTCAATGAACTGTCAGGTCTGCAGAAAAAAAAAAAAAAATCTTTGGAGCCAGTGTGCCTTCCATCCATGACTTATACCAGTCCAGGACCAGGAAGTATTTTTAATAAATTAAAAAAAAAAAAATTTAACTTTCATGTTGTCATTATGGGGTGTTGGGAGTAGAATTTTGAGGGGAAAATGCATTTACTCCATTTTGGAATAAGGCTGTAACATAACAAAATGTGGAAAAAGTAGCTGTGAATACTTCTCGGATGCATGTAGTTCTTTATTTATATTTTTAAGTTTATATATTATACTACATTCAGCTAGAAGGGAGACTTTCAAGAAGATGCTGTCAGCTGACCACTGGTTAGACCAGCTGCTTGTGCTTGTGTAGAGTGTTTGGAAAAAAGCCATTATCAGAGACAAAATGTTGTGGAAACATTGAACGGGCTGCAACAGCAATGCAAGAGAAACTTACATTGCACTTGAAATGCTGCCAAAACATACATGCATGAGAACTGCAGGATTTCAGCCATTCCAACACCAGTTACACACACACACACACACACACACACACACACACACACACACACACACACACACACACACACACACACACACACACACACACACACACACACACTGAATCTGGCGAAAACAGGAGATAGTCTCCCAAAACCGTACACCAGTTTATTTCAACCCTGCCTCAATTTTACAAGCTAGTTCTCTTTGGTTTGTGTGTCAGAGCACAGATCTGATACAAATTTACAAATATCAGCAGCAATAAATGTTGTAAATAAAATGTAAGAGTTAATAACTACACTATGCTTTTTAAGGTTCTAGAAGGCACAGTTTGAGTTAATTTTGAGCTCAGTGTCAGTGTATTGACATCCATGTGCAAATATTTACTTTCAGCAGCAGTTTCTTTGAAATTACGATTTCTCTCATATGACCCAGTTGTTAAGGATGAGTAGAGCACTTGGAGTTGTAATTGCCAACAATGTTTAAATATGACTAACAGCTGAAAGAAAAGAAGAAAAAAACTGAATTTGAATTGAATGAATCTCCCACTCTGTGGTGAAAGTCAAGTCAAGTACCATGCGGTGGTGCCGCGCTTTGCCACATCCATGACACCATGGAACCACCATGGGTCCTGGATGGCAACCAGTCAGGCAGACAACTTGCCCATTCACACATCTCAAAAATGACCATCTATCTGCTGCAGCCAGGTGAAAAGTGGATGTTCCCTTGGCCTTCTCTAACTACTGAGGTCCTCAACACTCAGGCACCCGCATGCTGGATCATACACAGAGAAACAGGCAAATGTCAAAGCTGATGTGCCCTCACAATGCAAGTGATTAAAAATGAAAAAAATAAATAAAGCTTGTGGCATCATATTCAATAAGACTTGAGGTGCATCAAAAAAGTATTGTGCAAAGGGTGTGAATACTTATGTACACGTGATTCCTTAGTGTTTTTTAAAAAATAAATTTACAAAAATAAAAAAAACTTTTTCATGTTGTCATTATGGGGTATTGTGTAAAGAATTTTGAGCGATTAAAGTGAATTTACTCCATTTTGGAATAAGGCTGTAACACAACAAAACGTGGGGAAAAAAGTGAAGCACTGTGAGTACCTTTTGGATGCACTGTGCAATAATCAAGAAACCCAAACTGGACTGTCCTGTCCTTTAACTCTTGTCCCATTGAGGTTAATAAAACATTTCTGATTTTGATTCTGTTAACTAAACCTATCCTGAACTGAACTCTTGACAAGAGTCTAACCTCACAGAAACTCAGCTGTCGTCAAATCGCTTTTCACAAAGATATTGTTGCTTTGCACACAGTTAAATCAATGCTTTTTTCTCCCACATTTTGACCAGAGTTTCACAGATAAAAAGCGGTGGTGCTGAGGCTCCGCCCCCCCGCGTGGGCGATGATGTCACATATTTAACGAGTCCTTCAGGACGGCGGTGGAGCAGCTTCGTGGTTCTTCTCTGCAGCTGCACCTCCTCACCAAACCGGAGAGCTGTGTCAAGGTAATCCGCCTTTGTTACGCTTCTCATTTTAGAAAAAATACAATAACCTGCAGATAAACGTATGTGGAGAAACTTTTTCACTTCGCACTTGCGTGTCAAACATAAATAAGTTTTATTGTGCTTATTTAGCTGATGGCAACTTTGTTGTAATCAAATTCTTTTCTTCTGCATTTTTTTAATTCTCCGACATCTGCAGAACCGTTTGCATGAGACCTAAAAAAAAAAAAGGGGGGGGGGCAATTAAAAACTCATCGATATTTTCGTCGCAGATTGTTAATTACGTTGAAGCCTAAAAAACGTGAAACAGAACAGATCGCCCCAAAAGTCTTTTTAAATTAGTGCAGATTTATGGGCGTTCACATAATAAGATGTAAAGGATTCAAACAGACCTCGTGTCTGGGTTCAAAAGCACGTGCAGTTTACGCACATCTGCCCGTGAACTTTTTTCTTTATTTCTTTTATGTTCATGTGATGTTCCGATTTTCAACCACAAACTTTAGTGTGGCTTTCTTACCTCTAGGTGGCGATAATGCAGTAATGCTTTTCTCCATTTTGCCGTGTGTGTGTGTGTGTGTGTGTGTGTGTGTGTGTGTGTGTGTGTGTGTGTGTGTGTGTGTGTGTGTGTGTGTGTGTGTGTGTGTGTGTGTGTGTGTGTGTGTGTGTGCCCGCGCACGCGCCTGTGTTAGAATACTTTTGACACTTAAAAAGTTAATTGGTTACAAAAGTATTAATCGGTATTAATGTTTTTCCTCCTTTTTGGCTATATCCATTTCAAACTGTTAACACTTTACAAACATTTTATTATTCAGTTTTGTTTTGTTTTTTTATTTAGAACCAATTTTAAATGCAAATATGAATTTTTATTTTTACTAAATATTTTGCAAAAGCAGAAGTATTTCTATTTGTCTGCATAAATAACATGACATTGATGTTTAAATTATTTGTTGAGCAGTTCTCACTTTTTGTCACTGGAAAGTTAACAGTAGAAAAGAAAAACTGTGGATGTGCATCTTATGTTTTTTGCATTTTTTTGTTTGTTTGTTTTATACAGTTTGAGTAATAATAATAATAATCATCATTTTATTGGTATAGTGCTTTCTAAACAGATATTTCAATGTTCTTCACATTGAAACACATCAATGCAATGGACAATTAAAAGTGTGAAAGAAGAATAATTTTCAATAAGTCTTAAAAGACAAAAAGGAATAATGAATGATTGCAGTGAAACAATATTAATATTTAAGTTATATGCCCATATGTACTAAATTGGCAATATTGAGTATTATAATATGATATAAATTATGATAGTTGGGTACAAAATGGTTATTTGTTATTGTTGATAATGCAGGTGTAGGTGTCCTTCCTTGTAGATAAACTTGATTTTGGTGTTAAAATACAATAATTGCATTATACTTTTGTTGTTTTTGCAGGTTTTAAGACAATGATGGAGACAATAACAGCTCCACCCTTTGATCACATGAATACGACAGATATATTCGGTGGGAATGGATCCATGTACGATGACGAGTACGACTACAAAGACGAACACTTTGAGCTGAGACAGTCCCTGAACATCATGTCTCTCATTGTTTACTCTCTGGCTTTTGTTCTCGGGGTCCTTGGAAATGGAGTGGTCATCTGGGTGACAGGGTTCAAGATGAAGAAAACAGTTAACACAGTTTGGTTCCTCAACCTCGCTGTGGCCGACTTCCTCTTCACCGCTTTCCTTCCCCTGAGTGTCACATACACGGCGATGTCTTTTCACTGGCCTTTTGGCAAATTCATGTGCAAACTAAACAGCACTGTGAGCTTTCTGAACATGTTTGCCAGTGTTTACATCCTGGTGGTCATCAGTGTGGACAGATGTGTGTCTGTTGTGTGGCCAGTCTGGGCTCAGAACCACCGAAGTGTGCGGAAAGCGTCTTGTGTGAGCCTAGGTGTTTGGGTTCTGGCTCTGATCCTCAGTGCTCCGTACTTCATCTTCAGGGACACTGCACTGTCATATCACAATAAAGACATCATCAACTGTTTCAATAACTTTGCCTTTTCTGACGACTACGAAACTCAGTCTGTGAATCAGTTGCGTCAGTTTCGTCATCGGGCTATGACTATTACTCGCTTCCTTCTGGGATTTGTGATCCCCTTCACAGTCATCGTCTCCTGTTACGCTGTAATAATCCATCGTCTCAGGAGGAACCGCAGCCTGTCCAGTCACTCCAGTCGCCCTTTTAAGATCATCGCTGCTGTGATCACCATTTTCTTCCTGTGCTGGGCTCCGTATCATGTCATGGCTCTTATTGAGATGGTTAATCATATGGCTTCTGAGGCCAGTGAAACATTAGACCATGTCACCACTATTGGAGTACCAATAGCCACCAGCCTCGCCTTTCTCAACAGCTGCCTCAACCCTCTGCTGTACGTGTTCATGGGCCAGGATTTTAAGGATAAAGTCCGCAGATCCATCCTGAATGTCTTGGAGAGTGCCTTCCAAGAAGAGGTGTCCCGGTCTTACACCTACACAAACTCAATGGCCATCAGTCGGAGCAAAGACAAGTCTTACTCTGATGCTGAAGTTTAAAGCCATTCTTCAAATGAATATTGTATCTGTACAGGGCAATTATTTGTTTTCACATAAATGTATATAGAATCTTTTCTGAATATAATTTTTTTAAATACATGGCCCCTAATGTGACATTTTATGTTTGCATGCTTTCTGATGTTCACCTTTTTGCAGTTTGATTGATAAAATGTGATAGTTCAATGGAAATCAACAGTTATCTAATTTTCTAACTGGTCTTGCCCCTTTAATAAACTTAATTAAAATCTGAGATAAGTGATTGGTAGTGCTGGAAAAGTGGAATTTTCCAAAGAATTCCTGCCAACTCTGGAGAATGTGACTACATTTATCTTGTGGCTAAAAGTCATATGTTGTACTGTAGAGATGTAGTTTGGGCTGCACAATCACTCACACAGCAACACCAGTCGTCTGTACTGTACAGACCATAGAGGAAATGTAATCTGCTATTTTGTGGTCAAGAGAAACCAGACAAACATTCAAAATAGATATTGCAATATTTTGTGGTGAAATGTGCACAAGACAAGTGCCAGTACGCACACCCTAAAAACCCCCAAAAGTTTCCTTTAAAAGTTTCCTTTGTCAACAAAAAGATGCAGACAAAACATCTTTTGGTTCTGTCTACATATGAAACCAAGTATAACCACAAGTGCACGAACTGTCTGACAACACCCGACATTATTTTAAAACTATGTGACCCAGACTCATGTTCCAATGTATGCACAAAAAAATTGTAACCCAAGACAACCATTACTTGGCTGATTTGGAACCATAAGTGCAGAGGAAATATCTCGGTTAACATTTACGATGTACTATGTGTAGTATAACTTACCTGTTGTTTATCAGCCTAAATTAAATTAAATATTGTGCATGTATATTATAGTTATTATGTGTTTATTACACTCCTATAAAGTCGTAGTGCCATTGTTTATTTGGCTTCCAGGTCTGACCTGATGTACTTTTTTCTTTTTTCTTTTGCTTTGTTTTTAATCCCCATATCCAGATGCACATCTAATGCCAAAATCCAAGGCATTTACATACATTCTTTATATTGTACATAGCTGCTTATTTTATAAACCTCAACAGATTTTTCAGTATTTTTGAAGAGAAGAAAAAAAAAAACCCTCAGAAATCAATTGTTATATTTACCTAAGCTAGTTATGTCAACCTGTACCATAAAACTTGGTTGATTAAGCAGAAAACAGAATATGCAATTAAGTGTTCAGAGTTAAATTAGACTGCACTGAAAAAAGAACCAATTTTAAAGTGTTACAATTGGAAAAACCTGAATGAATTAAGCTGTTTGAACGTATGTTTGTAAGTTTTCTTACAAACGTAAGTTCAAACAGCTTAATTCATTCAAGTTTACCATTTGTAACACATTTTTTTTAAGTTGGTTGAACTTTTTTTTTTTTTTTTTTTTTAGATTAGATTAGATTAGATAGAACTTCATTAATCCCTTGGGAACACTCCCTCAGGGAAACTGAGTTGTTGTAGTTAATTATATGTTCGGTTTCCCATTTAAGCAACTGTTATGACTGTTATGTTTAAGCAACTGTGTGACTGGTTGACATGACTAATTTACAGTTTTTGTCAGTTGCACTGTTGCATTCCTTAAATCATCATTGACATTTGCACAACAGTGTGCATTTCTTCAAACAATCAGTGCAAACTGCAAAACATATTGGGTTACCTGAAAAAGTGCAAAACTTGCTCAAAATGCTTAGTTCATGCTTAAAAACAAGTATTAATGCCAGAGAAACATTCACTCACTCACTCATCTTCAACCGCTTATCCGGGATTGGGTCATGGAGATGAAACAGTCAGTGGTATCAAAATGGCAAGTTCTCACACAACTGATCATGGGTAAGGTAGTCAAACAGTTGTGCCATCATTGAAACATTTTATGTTTTTCCGATGCAAAACAAGGCAAAGATCTGTCTTTAAATGCACAAGACAGCACCCTTACTTTAACTGTGTGGCATAACCATTTGGAAACTATAAAGTTACACATTGTTTTGTAGAGTGGTTGATGGCAAGATACTACATACTGTATGTTTCACATTTTTATGCTCTTTGTAATTGCAACTTCTTTCCAGACATTGGTACAGAGCAACAAAAAAAGGCTTTTACAGCATTGTGTCTTCTTGTAAGTGAAAGTTGAGGTTCACCTGAGACCAACTGATCAATTTATGAGTTTCCAGAAAAATGGTGAAAGAAATGCCTCAAATATGCCTAACAGATTTTGATAACTAGTTTAGCACTTTTGCATACAATGACTCAAGTGATGAAATAAGTATTGTTTGTTTTATTGGGTACAACTCTTCAGCAGGGAACCAGCATAGTGCATTTTTACCATCATGACATTAGCAACTGACAGTGTAAAAAACAGTCAACAGTTGTAGACATTCAATTACATTGATGTACTAAAGAATTCACAGTTTGTTCAATAATGAAAAATTGATTTTATGATGGGCAGTATGGTGATTTTGTGGTTAGCACTGTTATACCTCAGCCAGAAGGTCATGAGATCGATTTGTGTTTGTGTGGTATCCCTCCAGGTGCTCCGGCTTCCTCCCACATCCAAAGACATGCAGGTTAGGTGGATTGGAACCTTACAATTGTCTGTAGGTGTGTGTGAATGTGTTTGCTTGTCTATATGTGGCCCTGCTGTGACAGACTGGTGTTGTGCCCAGGGTGCACCCTGCCTCACACCCTATGACTGCTGGGATAGACTCCACCCCCTCCCCTTGATCCTTAATTGGAGTAAGCAGGTATAGAAAATGGATGGATAGATGATTTTATGATCTGCCCAACTGATAAGATGTTATGGAGATTGAGCAACCAGTTTTGAGAATTTCATTTCTGATCAGAGAAATGCACCCAAGTGACTGAGAAGCATTTTATTACTTAGAGTGAAGGTGGTAACCATTTTATATGATGGATTCAATAGCTTTCTGGGTAGATATAAAAAAAAAACAGGAAAATAAAATTGCCCCCAATTTGTATGTATAGCTGTACTAAATCCTTTTACTTTAGTCTAACATTAAACTTTATACTATAGATTAGGATTTATTTGAAGTGTTTCAGAGCTGTTCTTGCTTGTAAACAATGTGGTTTATGCTGTTATCACTGTTATTAAAATTTTATCTGGGCTTTAATGGCTGTTAATTGTCTCAGTAGACGTCAATACATTCTGCTTTGATCATCACATCATCTACAATAGATAGATAGATAGATAGATAGATAGATAGATAGATAGATAGATAGATAGATAGATAGATAGATAGATAGATAGATAGATAGATAGATAGATAGATAGATAGATAGATAGATAGATAGATAGATAGATAGATAGATAGATAGATAGATAGATAGATAGATAATACAACTTGACCAGCAGAGGGAGCTATTTATATATATACACACACACACACACACACATACATCGTCAACCACTTATTGGTTGTATATTAAAAGGTTTTTGTGCAGTTTGGTTTGATGATGGCACGTAATTGTTTTGTAGATACCACAGACACACACATACAAACAAATAATCTTTATTCACATAAATTTTTGCCTATTTTATGTCATTCAAATTTAAATCAATTCATAGTACAGCACCAAATCACAATTCAAAAGTCGAAGGTCCAACCTTGGCCATTCACATTGGCAACAGCAAAGAGCAGTGTAAATTACTGGTTGAACTAATAGGATTAATAAATGGAATAGTTCTGACTGTGCTGAATGCTTGGTCTACAAAGTAAAAGTCAAACAATGCCGAAGTCCATTGGATTCTATGGCATGTGACATACAGTTGTATGTAAAAGTTTGGGAACTCCTGATGATTTCCATGATTTTCCTTTGTAAATCATTGTGTGCTCGGATCAGCAATTTCAGTTAAATATATCATAGCAGACAAACAGTGATATTTGAGAAGTGAAATGAAGTTTGTAGCATTTATAGAAAGTGTGCAATAATTCTTTAAACAAAATTAGGCAGGTACATAAATTTGGGCACCCCAACAGAAAAAATACATCAATATTTAGTAGATCCTCCTTTTGCAGAAATAACAGCCTCTAAACACTTTCCTATAGCTTCCAATGAGAGTCTGGATTCTGGTTGAAGGTATTTTGGACCATTCTTTTTTACAAAACATCTCAGGTTTGTTGGTTTCCGAGCATGGACAGCCCACTTAAAATCACACCACAGATTTTCAATATTCAGGTCTGGGGACTGAGATGGCCATTTCAGAATGTTGTACTTGTTTCTCTGCATGAATGCCTTAGTAGCTTTTGAGCAGTGTTTAGGGTCATTGTCTTGTTGAAAGATCCAGCGCCGGCGCATCTTCAACTTTGTCACTGATTCATGAACATTGATCTCAAGAATCTGCTGATATTTACAGGAATCCATGTGACCCTCAACTTTAACAAGATTCCCAGTACCTGCACTGGCCCCACAGCCCCACAGCATGATGGAACCACCTCCAAATTTTACTGTAGGTAGCAAGCATTTTTCTTGGAATGTTGTGTTCTTTTTCAGCCATGCATACTGCCCCTTTTTATGTCCAAATAACTCAATTTTAGTTTCATCAGTCCACAGCACCTTATTCCAAAATGAAGCTGACTTGTCCAAATATGCTTTAGCATGCCTCAAGGGACTCTGTTTGTGGTGTGTATGCAGAAAAGGCTTCCTCTGCATTACAGCATCATACAGCATCTCTTTGTACAAAGTGTGCTGTATAGTTGAATGATGCACAGAGACTCTATCTGCAGCAAGATCATGTTGTAGGTCTTTGGAGCAGGTCTGTGGGTTGACTATGACTGTTCTCACCATCCTTTGCTTCAGCTTATCTGAGATTTTTCTTGGCCTGCCACTTCAGGCCTTAACTAGTACTGTGCCTGCAGTCTTCCATTTCCTCACTATGTTCCTCACAGTGGAAAGTGACAGCTGAAATCTCTTTCAGGTCATTTGAGAGGTGTTTAGAGGTTCCCATGTTGCCACTCATTACAAGATACAAAGAGGGGAAAAATTGCAAATGGCCACCTTAAATACTTTCTCATGATTGGATTCATCTGTGTAAGGAGGTCAAGGGTCAACGAGCTTACCAAACCAATTTTGTGTTCCAATAATTAGTGCTAAATGTATTCAAATCAATAAAATGACAAGGGTGCCCAAATTTATGCACCTGCCTAATTTTGTTAAAATAATTATTGCACATTTTCTGTAAATACTAGAAACTTCATTTCACTTCTCAAATATCAGTGTGTTTGTCTGCTATATGCAGTGTTGCCACAGTTACTTTGAAAAAGTAATCCAATTACTGATTACTGATTACTCCTTGAAAAAGTAACTTAGTTACTTTACTGATTACTCAATTGTAAAAGTAACTAAGTTAGATTACTAGTTACTTTTTTAGTTACTTTCCCCAGCTGCTGACAACAACTCACTTTATAGTCACCCTTTCTTGACTTCAATGAAAATAAATACTTGTTTTATAAAAAGTAAAATAAAGACCTCTTTCTTGACCTCATATTTAACTGTTGACAGCACTGTAACAGTAAAACTTGCAATTTCAAACCTACATTGTTTAGAAATGTAACTATTAAATTCTAACTCTCTAAACATTTTACTTGTCGAAATTATTATTATTTTAAGCAATATTAGTAGTTGTAGTAAAAAACGGCTTCAAAACTGGACCTTTAATCTAGGGGTGTTGTGAGGGGGGGCACATCCTTGCCCCACGCCCCCATTCCATCTGGATTCGCCCCTGCTTTGGCGTTTGAGCACAAAGAATGGATAACATGTATTTATGCAGAAAACAGGACCAGATTTACAGGTAAGAAAGTTTTATTGCGTTTTCACATCATGTGGTCCTCAGAAAGAGAGTTTAGGTGCATTTGAGTGGAAAATAGTGTTAGTTGTTGACGCGTCGCGGAGGATCAGCTGTTTTTAACGAGACGATACGGAGCAGCTCAGCTCAGAATTCTAAATAAAGGAGGGGAAAAAGTATAAAAATGTCTTTGTAAAGCTCAGTGCAGGTGTGCTGATCACCGCGCTTTAAGAGGTGAGGACGAGTCGAGCAGCTGCAAAAAACCGTGGATTAAAAGCTCACAGCTCGCTTAAAGTGGGCAGTTGAGCCGAACCCCGACCTCCTGCCCACGGACCAAGTTTAATGCTGCTATCGACCCACAATGAAAAATAATAGTAACGCACAGTGACATGGAGAAGTAACTTTAATCTGATTACTGATTTGGAAAGATTAACGCGTTAGATTACTCGTTACTAAAAAAAAGTGGTCGGATTAGAGTAACGCTTTACTAAGTAACACGTTACCGGCATCACTGGCTATATGATATATTTAATTGCAATTTCTGATCCAGAGAACCAATGATTTATAAAGTAAAATCATGAAAATTATCAGGGGTGCCCAAACCTTTGCATACAACTGTATGATCCTGTAACGTGATAACTAAACATGATACATGGTGCAAACTATTTCTTTTTAAAACCCTATTGACTCATGTTTTAGCAATTGTAACATCTGACCCCTGTACAAACTGAAACTGACCTTTGTCACCATTCTTGCTGTTTTTATCCAGTAACTCCAGAACATTCAGTCATAGATAGTCGGAACTATACTTTTTTGGAATATATATGTTCGGACAAATAATGTGGTATAGCTTTCAATATGACTGGAATATTTTTAAATTTTGACCCCTGTGTAATTCTTCTTGACCCCTATCTGGCCGCCTATTGAAGATTCAAGTGGCTACTTGGTTTTATCAAAAGAGTAATGTCTAAGGAGTATTTGTGCCAACTTTGGTGCTTGTATCACCATTTGAAGGATTCCTCTGTAAATATTCTGTTATCTGCTGCACTACTGGCAGTCTTTCCCAACCTACAGAGCTCTATGTGAGATGCTTTTTGTCTTTGTTTACTTAGATGACATTCTCATTCAATTCAAATAATAGATCTGAACATATGAATAAGGTAAGAAAAATTCTTCTGTGCTTGTTTAAAAATCATCTATTTGTGAAAGGTGAGAAATGTGAATTTTACTGATCTTCTGTCTCTTTTTTTAAAGATTCATGATCTTCCCCAGGAAGGTTGGGATGGCTCCAGCCGAGGTAGGTGTATTGGTGAACTGGCCCATTTCTGAAACCTGCAAACAACTACAGAGATTCCTTGGATTCACTTGTTTCTATCATGGTTTTATATGTAACTATAACACCATTATTTCACTTTCTTCACCAATTAAATTCCACTAAAATCAATTTTTATTGTTACTCGATACTCTGCTCCGGTCCTACCCAGGTCAGCTCATCCCTCAAATTCATGGTGGAGGTTGATGCATCTGATGTGGGAGTGAGGCCGATTCTTTTGAAATGTTCTGCTGAGGATAACATGATGCACCCTCGTGCACTCTTTTCTAAGAAACTGTGTGGAGCGTAATCATGACATAACTGGGAACTCCTTGGTGTTTAGGTGGCACTAGAGGAATGAAGACGTTGATTAGAGAGGAACTGTCAGCCTTTTTGTAGAGTGGACTCACCACAAAAACATACAACATTCCAGATAAGCCCAAAGACTAAATTCTCAGCAGTGTCATGTAGGCCTGGACATGTGTGAGCATGGTGGTTCTTCTTGATGTACTGACTTCAGCCTCAGTCAACTCTATGTGAATGTCCCTGAAGTTTGTCAGTAAGCTTTACTTGACAATCTTCACCAGGCTGCAGTTATCCCTGTTGCCTGTACATATTTTCCTACCACACCTTCCCTCTCTGGTCAACATTCCATGAATATGCTTTGATACAGAATTCTACCAACAGCCAGCCCTTTTACCAGTGTTTTTTTGTGGCTTACCCTCCTTGTGGAGTGTGTCAATGACTGTCTTCTCAACAACTGTCAATTCAGCTGTCTTCCCCATAATTATGGCTGCGTGTACTGAACCAGGCTGAGAGAGTCATGGTGGCTTACTGGTTAGCACTGATGCCTCACAACAAGAAGGTTGTGGGATCTCTACCCGCCTTTTCTCTGTGGAGTTTGCATGCTCTCTGCGTGGGTTTCCTCCCACAATCAAAAACATGCTGTAGATCATCTACCAGAGACAACAGATGGAAATTAGCTGACGGCTATAATCTAGCTTGTTTACTTCACTGTAGAGTCTTCCACTGTCCCTCCACATATATATATATAAATTCGGTGTCCTAAAATATATGAAATTTTCAATTATGAAATATCTGAGGAAAGATGTTGGACTTTTTCATGATATTGTAATTTTTTGAGATGCATCTATATATATTTTGAGTCAAATCTGGGACAATGTGCTGGCGCCATGCATCGCTGCAGCCTCCACATTGTGGAAGTGCCCCAGGTCCTGGATAGCAACCACCCAGACAGACAACTGTTCCAACCCTACTTCTTAAAAGAAACCATCATTCTGCTGCAGCCAGGTGAAACATGGGCATCCCCTTGGACTTCTCCAGTTGCTGTAAAATCTTTGTAATTATAAATTACAATTAAATATTATATCCTCTCCTCAGTGATAGAGTGGAAAGCAAAGCGGCAAAGGTAGGCAAAGTGTTTCTTGCCTACCTCAAAACACATAGTATGGGATCGCAAAAGGGGCCATGCTTGATTTCAGGCTCCATCCCTACACATAAGTAGAACAGGCCAATCAGAAGCCAATCAGGCCACCAACTAAGTTTCCCAGTAACCATAGCTCAAGCCTACATATGTGTTTTCCTTTTAGTCAAAATCAGCTTGAATTCTTTGTATGATAAGATGGTCAAGCAGGTCTTAAATTCTTTTTTTTCTTTTTTTTTTTTTTTTGAAAACCCAGCCTGGACCTATTTCTGCTTATCAATATCTAATTTTTGGACTCAGGGTCTGTGTGTGATTATGAATGATGATTTTGTTATGAATAAAGGTAAATTATATATATATACATATATATATGAATGAACGAATGTGCTACGGCTAGGTTAACGAAAATAACATTCACAAGTGTTGTCAGGATTATGAATCATAGAGCTTATCGCTCTCTTCTGAACTGGCTGCCAGATATCATAATACATGGCGTATTACATTATATCTGCATTCATTCATAATAATATAATAATTCTCTCCTGCCAGAGTCTCTGTGACTGACAAAATCAGTACATCACTTTGTTTACGTTTGCATTCATTTCCTTACCCAAGATGGAGGCCCGAGCTATCAGTGAAGGGCGATTTCCGGAAGAGGAGGAGGAGGAGGAGGAGGAGGAAGAAGAAGAAGAGTTCATTCGACAACATTTGTCGCCATCACACCCTCTGTAAAAATGCTGGCCTGCGCTATTGAGGAATAATCGAGCGTAAAACAGCGATGCTTTGTGTCTGTTAAAACGGCTGCGAATGTTGTGAGAGGCGCTGCATTTCACGGTGAGTCATCGGGTTTCATTTTAACTGGTGGTTCTCGAATTGTTTTAATTCCGTGTAGCATTAGCTAGTTGCTAGCGTCTTTTCGTCACATTTTTATATTTGTGTGTTACGTTGCCACTGTTTGACTGTTGTCACGTTAGCCTTTTTATCTGTATTTTATCCCCATTTTCAAGACGAGTCACCAGGGCCTTCATGTTTTAAAGTAGGTATGGAGTAGAAAGTAGGCTAACATTTTTGTATGTTACTTAACGATATGGTTTAGCCCTTGAATGTGCCTGTCACATTGGGAGCGGAAGTCCTTCTGAGTCAGTCTTCCACTAACGGCTGCAACAGAAATCTCACAGCAGGGCTCGACATCGACCACTTTTTGCCACTGGCCCATAGTGTCAGGAGCTTTGAGAAGTTACTGGTCCCACTGAAATTCTACTGGTCTAGGCCTATGTGCGTGACGCGAACTACAGTTGCTGAATTTTAGAATTTTGACGCACTTTTATGCATTCTAAGGCTGAAAGTAACACTAAGACAGCACAAAACTGCCATTAGTTTCCAACTTTTTTGCATTTCAGTTTTTGTTTGAACATGTTTACTTTTGAACTTACTTGGTACTAATATTTTGTGTTACCTCTTTACATGATATTCATTGTTGAGCATGCCAGTAACACTTGTGCAGAATGACATTAAAAGTGTTAAATTATTACTATTTAACCTTTTATTTTTGTTTCAAATTTTCGTGCACTTTTTAAGTTGGAAGTGACCTTGCATGCGCTTTCTAGTTTAAGTTATTTTACGTTTTACTTACCATTTAAGTGGCTGGACTGAAAGGCGCAGGAGCCAAAAACATCACAGGAGTGTGATTTTTCTTGGTTCTTGTCTGGGCTTGGGTGGTTGTAATTTAAACATATTAGAGTTTCATTCATTCAAAGCGTTCTGTTTGCGTCTTCGTTTCCTGCAGCTTCTCGCACCGAGAATTTAAAGATGCTCACAAAGATTGCTGAATGAATGCTACACGTCTTCTTTGCAGTATATTGGTGGTTATTGGTCACCAACTGTTTGGGGGTGGACTATGAATGGATTTTGACATATGCTGTATTAATAAGGAATTGTGGAGATAAGGGAGGGGGAGGAAAAAAGGGGGTAAATTACTCTGAACTATGTTCTCTTGAATAACACTGTTCAATGCACGCTACATACATGGAAAACATACATTTCTTTGACCTGAAATCTCGTTTCCTCAGCGGAGCGTGTGCGAGACTGCAGGAGCGTGGTGCAAGACAAAAACAAACATGGCGGACTCGCTGAAGTTTGACACGGAGATGTGAAGAAGTTCGACGTGGCCACCGGAAAATATGGTAAAAAAAATTTAATTTTGCAAATATTTGTAGTGGCTCTAGCGGGCCATCATTTCATAAATTGTAGTGGCCTGAAAATCTGCCGAATCGCCATTGGGCCAGCCGGCAAATGGCAATGTCGAGCCCTGCACAGGCTCTGCTCATTCTTCAGACCTGTTCTTTTCCTTTCTTGGTGGGGGGTAAGAAACCTGAACCATAGCAACAAGCGCAAAGGGTGAAACAAAGTTGTGGTCTCTTCCATTTTAAATTTTCCATTTCTTCCTACCACCTATAGTCACGTCTAAGACACCCTATGGGTGCTCAATTATATTGCCTTATTTTGCTGATATTTGCAGTCACCTGTATTTCCAGTTGCACTCTGTGCATAAAGGAAACATAAAAATGGCTCCAATAAGTGTAAACCAGACTGGACAAATTAAATAATAAATGCATACCTTGCAACACAATAGAATTTTGCTGATTTTTACTTCTCCTCAAGTTGCTCTCAGCATCCATGGAGAATATTGAGCTGCTGTCCAACACTGTTTCTCACTTCAGGCATCTTCATTCTCTTCTTTCAGCTGCTCCCATTAGGGGTTGCAAAAGTAGATCAGTCGTTTCTATCTCACCTGTCTTCTGCATCCTCGGTCACACCAGCCACCTGCGTGTCCTCCCTCAGCACATCCATAATCCTTTTTGGCCTCCCTCGTCTCTTCTGCCTGGTGGCTCCAGTCTCGGCATCCTTCTTCCTCTGTACCCCAGGCCCCTCCTCTGCACATGTCCAAACTATCTGTCTTGCCTCTCTGACTTTGTCTCCAAACCATCCTATCTATGCCAGGGCTCTCCCCAGAAACTGAGGGCATTGTGGTACTCGTCCATCACCCAGGCCGAAGTCACCGAGGTGGTCAGAAAGCTCTTCGGTGGCAATGCTCCCGGGATGGATGAAATCCGTCTGGAGTACCTTAAGTCTCAGGGTGTTGTGGGACTGTCTTGGTTGACACGTCTCTGCAACATCACGTGGTGGTCAGGGACAATGCCTCTGGATTGGCAGACTGGGGTGGTGGTCCCTCTGTTTAAGAAGGGGTACCGGAGGGTGTGTTCCAACTACAGGGGGATCACACTTCTCAGCCTCCCCGGTAAGGTCTATTCCAGAGTACTGGAGTGGAGAATTCGAACTGTAGTCGAACCTCGGATTCACGAGAAGCAGTGTGGTTTTTGCCCCGGTTGCGGCACACTGGACCAGCTCTACACCCTCCATCGGGTGCTCAAGGGTCCGTGGGAGTTCGCCCTACCAGTCCACATGTGTTTTGTGGATCTGAAGAAAGCGTTCAACTGTGTCCCTCGAGGTGCCCTGTGGGGGGGTGCTCCAGAAGTATGGGGTCCGGGGTCCTTTGTTAAGGGCTATTCGGTCCCTGTACGACCGCAGCAGGAGCTTGGTTCGTATTGCCGGTATTAAGTGAAGCCTGTTTCCAGTGCACGTTGGCTTCCGCCAGGGCTGCCCTTTGTCACCGGTTCTGTTCATTACCTTTATGGACAGAATTTCTAGGTGCAGTCAGGGTGTAGAGGGGGTCCGGTTTGGGAACCACAGAATCTAGTCTCTGCTGTTTGCGGACGATGTGGTTCTGTTGGCTTCATTAAATCAGGACCGTCAGCATGCACTGGAGCGGTGTGAAGTGTCCGGGATGAAGATCAGCACCTCCAAATCCGAGGCCATGGTTCTCGACCGGAAAAAGGTACTTTGCCCTCTTCATGTTGGTGGAGTGTCCTTGCCTCAAGTGGAGGAGTTTAAGTATCTCGGGGTGTTGTTCACGAGAGAGGGATGGATGGAGCGTGATATTGACAGACGGATCGGTGCAGCATCTGCAATGATGTGGTCGCTGTATCGGACCGTCGTGGTGAAGAGAGAGCTGAGCAGGGGGGCAAAGCTCTCGATTTGCCGATCAATCTATGTTCCGACCCTCACCTATGGTCATGAGATTTGGCTCATGACTGAAAGAACAAAATCGCGAGTACAAGCGTCCGAGATGAGTTTCCTCTGCAGGGTGGCTGGGCGCTCCCTTAGAGGTAGGGTGAGGAGCTCGGTCACTCGGATGGAGTTCGGAGTCGAGCCGCTGCTCCTCCACATCGAAAGGAGCCAGGTGAGGTGGCTCTGGCATCTTTTATGGATGCCCCCTGGACGCCTTGCTGAAGAGGCGTTCCGCGCATGTCCCATTGGGAGGAGGCCCCGGGGAAGACCCAGGACACGCTGGAGGGACTACGTCTCGCAGCTGGCTTGGGAACGCCTCAGGGTTCCCCCGGAGGAGCTGGGGGAGGTGTGTGTGGATTGGGAGGTCTGGGCGGCTTTGCTTGAGCTGCTGCCCCCGCGACCCGACCTTGGATGAAGCAGAAAAAAATGGATGGATGGTTATTTTTTTTCAAAGTATTATAATATTGTTATTATTACACGCAAAAATGACTACAAAAGTGTTTAAGGGTTTGGGGGAGGGACGTTAACTATTCAAAAAATGCCTTTATCTGGATGATACTTATCGGATGTAATCAGTTTTCACAGTACAGCAGACTTATCAAAGCAGTGGAGCAACACTCCAACCCTCACCCCCCACCACCACCCTTCTGCATTTATGTGCACTATAAGCCCTCCCACTGACTAACAATTTCGCTAACTGACGGCACTTACAGACTAGGAAAGCTACAAAACTCCTAATGATGTGAAAATATAAAATTGCCAGGGAAAATAGAGAGGAAACACTCTAAATTTGAAAAACCGCATAATGGTACTAACATCCTAACATGATGGCACAGCACCATTATTCCATTGCTTAGGGAAAACCCTGTGTACTGTCCCTCTGGTATGTTCATTCCTAATCCTGTTCATCCTCATCACTCCCAAAGAGAATTACAGCATCTTCAGCTCTGCTTTCTGTATCTTTGTTAGCGCCGCCGTCTTTAAACCGTACAACATTATACAAACGATGTATGTTTGAGTGAAATGGTCAGAATATCTCATGAAATGTTATTTCCATTGCATGAATGAAAAAAATATTCATTATTTGTTTTATTTAACACCTAATAACAATCCTGACAATGTAGTCTGCACCTGATGCAGTGCATTGACTTCTTCATGTACAGACTGCCATCTGCTTCCCTCAGTCAGCGAAAAATCACGACAGCTCTTAATCCAACAGCAATTGTGCTTCAGGTAGCGATGTCCCAGTGAATACTGCAAATGCCTCCAGATGGCTTACAGCATACTCTATTTGTTTTTTTGTGTGTTACAAGAACGAGCACTGTTAATAAAACAAACCCCGCCATTTTTGTTTTTAAGCTAAGCACCATTGGCACTAGTGTGAGCGCGCACGATAGTGACCCTATGCAATGGTACAAAACAAATGGAACCAAATTTGCACTGTCAAAAGAACACAGTGACAAATCGGAGAAATGATCCATATCACATGACATACAAACCATCAATCAAATGACAAGGATGTACTTAGGTGTTAAATAAAGCTAGTCTCACTACTGTCTTACAGATTTTCCCCTTCACTCTTACAGATAGTCTTCTGTCACAAATAACTCTTGCCAACTTTCTCCATATCCAACTGCCTGCACTCTTTTCTTCACTTCTCTACCACACTCTCCATTGCTTTGGATAGTTGATCGCAAATATACCAGAGCACCCTAGGCCGAATGTTGATGATCGATTTTGGGATCATACCGTTTGATCTGAGGCCGCGTGTTATGGACAGTAGGGTGAAGAGAGGGCAGAGCTGTCAACAGATCACCATCTGGTGGTGAGTTGGATCAGAGGGTGGTGGAGGACTTTGGACAGACCTGGTAAGCCCAAAGGGATAGAGCAGGTGAACTGGAAACAGATCTTCAGCTCACACCTCTGGTGGCGCTTTTCTGACATCTTTGTGGGGGTTGGGGGCATTGAACCAGAATGGGCAATTTTCAAAGCTTCCATTGCTAAAGCAGCAGTGGGGAGTTGTGGCCTGAAGGTCTTAAGTGCCTCAACGGGCGGCATCCCTTGAACACGGTGGTGTACACTGGTGGTCAGGGAATCCGTACAACTGAAGGAGTCCTTCCGGGATATGTTATCTCGGAGGACTCTGGAGGCAGTTGTTAGGTACCGACAGGCCTGAAGGGCGGCAGTCTCTGTTGTGGGGGAGACAAAGCAGCGGGTGTGAGAAGAGCAGGTGGGAGTAACCTTGGAGAAGGACTTTTGGTCGGCACCAAGGTGCTTCTAGCGGACTATGAGGCATTGATAAGAATCAGCACCTCTAAATCTGATGCCATGGTTCTCATCAGAAAACTGATGGATTACCTCCTCTGGGTAGAAATGAGGTCTTGCTCCATGTGAAGGAGTTCAAGTACCTCGGGTTCTTGTTCATGAGTGAGCGGACAATGGGGTGTGAGATTGGCAGGAGAATTGGCGCTGCAGGGATGGTGTTGCGTGCACTGTATCGTACTGTTGTGACGAAAAGGGAGCTGAGCCAAAAGGCAAAGCTCTCGATCTATTGGTCAATCTTCATTCCTACTGTCATCTATGTTAGAGGGTTGGGTCATGACCGAAAGAACTAGATCGTGGGTACAAGTGGCTGAAATAGGTTTCATCATGAGGGTGTTTGCTGTCTCCCTAATACAGCGTTCACACTGGGCGCGATCAGACACTACAAATTCGCAGGGGTCGCGTGGCGACGGACGCGCCTCCTTCGCCCGGTGTGTCGCTCTGCTTTTGCTGCGAAAATTCACCCCGGTGCGTCATCAAATAGGAGGAGCTTCCATTCCGCTCGCCAGCTCCGGTTGTCAGTCAAGGTAACATGGCGGACCTTGATCACACGAAGCGAGTTGTTGTGGAAAGCTGACAAACGTCATGAGACGTTCCCAATTCAGGGACTATCGATATTTGCTGCAGGAGCTGCTTCTGGATGACGGCCGCTTTCAGCGGTCCTTCCACCTCTGCGGGACCCAGTTTGAGGACCTCCTGTCCCGTTCACGCGCACACATGTAAACAATTAAAAAAAGTAAAGAAACTCCTCTGCTTGCTGTGGGGCTGCAGCTCGCTCTTTCCCAAAAAACTAATTAATAATTGTGTTTAGAAACCAGTCACCATTTGTTTTATTATACATCTGTGTAGTTAATAAGTAAAATAATCTCCATGGACGATTCGCTCACGCGATAACGTAAAAAAAGAAAAATAAACTCCAATGCCGCTGCAGGGCTGCTGCTTGCTCCAAAAACTCTGTCATAATTGTGAAATAAAGGACAAAAGAGACATAAGTCCAGCTCACAGGCTGCTACCAGATACCGGACATGTTCACATCTTCAGTCAAACTCCAGACATCTCCACGTCACTACATATTCAGTCCCTGAGTGGTCATCGCGGCGCAACGAGATGAAAAAGTTCAGATTTTTCAACTTGGGGAGGAGGGCAACGCGATGCAATATCGCTCCACAAACACGCCAATTGCTCAAAATCGCTTCCCTCGCGTCGCTTCATTCGCATCCGTCGCGCTGCGTGACTTGGTGCCAAAATGTGTCATTCCATAGGGATTACATGGCAACCTGTTGCTGCAGTTGCTCACGTCGCGCCCGGTGTGAACGAAGCATTAGAGATAAGGTGGGAAGCTAGGTCATCCCTGGGAAGCCCAGAGTAGAGCTGCTGATCCTTCGTGTTGCGAGCAGCCAGCTGAGGTGTTTTGGGCATTTGGTAAGGATGCCACCTGGGTATCTCCAGACATGTCCAGCTAGGAGGAGACCCCAGGGAAGACCAAGGGCTAAGTGGAGAGATTATATCTCCACACTGGCCAAGAAACGCCTCTGTATCAGCCAGTCAGAGGTGGTTAATGTGGTCCGGGAAAGTGAAGTTTGGGTTCCCCTGCGACCCAGTCCAGATAAACTGTTGAAGATGAGCGAGTATTTATTTTTTGGTGGTTTCTTGTGGCATTTTGGAATTCGCTACATCCTCAAAAAGGTACATGTACTTGGGGCAGGTGTGCCATCTGCTGTTAAAGAGATGAAACTTCAGCCAGTTGCCCAACAATGGCCCTATTTACATGCACATAAACATGTATGCCATTAATCAGATTTATTTCATTCTTTTACATTTGCGCATTTAAGAATTCTAAAGAGCTCATTTCTTGGCTAGAGAGAGCATGAGCGCACTGCCTTTCCTCTGTATTCCTGCTGCTTTTTTTTTTTTTTTTTTTTTACCCAAGACCTGCTGTTTCTCTTTTCTCCACTTTGAAAGAAATCCAATTTATGAACTGATATAATTGATTTAATTTAAATTTATGAACGGTATAATTGGGCAATTTTGACTACTTTTGGTTTTACCTTCGTAATTTACTTTAAAAAAAAAAAACTGTTTACTTTGCCTTGTAAATGGTAAATGAATTTCATTTATATAGCAGATTTTTCCATCTGCATCAGACGCTCAAAGTGCTTTACAAATAATGCCACACATTCACTGCCATACAAGGTACTCACTACACACTGGGAGCAACTAAAGCCTGGGTCCCACCGAATAATGAAGGATGAATAATGAGCCACACATGGATGTGTCAGCAATTATTCGAAGAATGACCCACGTTTTCATCTATCACGCATCTGCTATGAAGGTGTCTCTATGTGCCTCTCTGTACCCCGCATTTGCCACGTAGCAGCCTCTAGTGAGCCACGATTGACCTGTCATTAGATCCTCGAATGAGTCGCATCAGCCACAATAAGCCACGTAGTGCTGTGATAGCACCATGATAACGCAATGTTGGCTGGCGCATGTTTAGCCATGGGTTTGGTCCAAACCTCCAGCCCTCCCACACCTAGTCCCTTTAAAGTGTGGGTTTTCAAGTCATAGATTCACAGCCACATTTAAAGGTGTCACATATTTTAAATGCAGTCCAAAAATAGATGTTCCAGTACAGACCCGCGGTTGTGCGCTGTGCGCCAGGCTGTTGTCCACCTGTAATGCACCAGACCAGCTAGAACCGAACTAAGGGGACCTGGACAGCTGCGTCTGTGTTCCTCGCTGGCTCCACGGTTTGCTGGCTTTATTCTGCGGCTTTAAACACACACACCATGATCCCACTTTTAACTTTGTGTTCGTCTGTTTATTTCTGCAAAATCGCTCCTTTGCGCGTGCTTCTGTTCTCCATTCATGAACAGCTGCCTCTGTGCTCCTTCTCACTGGCTTCCTTTCCATCCGTGGCTTGCTAGCTTTATTTTTTCCCTGGCTTTAAACAGTCATTTTCACACTATGATTCCACTTTTAACTTTGTGTTCGTCCGTTTATTTCTGCAAAATCGCTCTTTTGCACGCGGTGCCGATCTGCATACAGAATGAGGTGGCTGCTTTAATTTTATACTCCTGTGGATCACTTGCAAATATATATGTATTTCTTCCACAGCTTACAAGTCACCGTGATACAACTTTTTACTTTGTGTTATGTCTTCAAAATTGGTCTTTTGCGCGCTCTCCTTCTGTGTGGATGCACAGCTCTGCGCTGCTTTTAGTGGCTTCACTGGAGTTATTTCTTCCGCGGCTTTAAACACACATCCATTTTCATGCAGTCATCCAAATTTTAACTTTGTGTTCCTCCATTATTGACTGAAAAATTATTCTTTTGTGAGCTGGTGTTCTGCCTATGTGCTTGTTTGGAGCGTGATGAGTCACTGCCTCAGTGCACAGAGCGCACACACAGCGGAGCTCATGTGATCCATTAACAAGATATTAAATAAACTATATACAGTGGTCCCTTGTATATCGCGGGAGTTACGTTCTAAAAATAACCCGCGATAAGCGAAATCCGCGAAGTAGTCAGCGCTATTTTTTGCAATTATTATAGATGTTTAAGGCTGTAAAACCCCTCACTACACACTTTATACACTTTTCTCAAACAGGCATTAACATTTTCTCACTTTTCTCTCTTGTGTAAACACTCTTTTTTTTCCTTCTGGGCGAGAAGATTATAAACAGACACATGCAGAACTCTTCCTTCGCTCACTGCCTCCGGAGGTACGGATGCGGGACCTGCAAAGAATCCAAGTCCTCTTTCGGTGGCCACGGAGCTCTGCGTCTGCGGTGAACATCCGGATCAAAACAGCGAGCGTAGTCTATGGACCTGTTGCCAGATTTGGCGCAGCTCTGCACAGCAGACAGTGGGGCGGTGTGAGTGGCCCGCTGCTGCATTTATCGAGCCCGCAGAAAGCGCATTGGAGGCAGTGAGAGCAATCGCGGTGATGCCGACCGGTGCCACGCCCGGCCCGCCTGATAAGGACGCAGAACACAATGCGCTGTTTAAATTTAAAAAAACATGCAAAATTGCACTAAAAAAATTTGTGAAACTGCGAGGCCGCGAAAGGTGAACCACGTTATAGCGAGGGACCACTGTACATACCTTAACAGCTAGGAACTGTTTTATCAAGCTATAAAAACATTAAAAATAGTTACCTTAAGCTGTTCAAAATGCATTCCACATAAGCAAGAAAGAGAGGAAAAAAGCATCCAGATGAAACAGTCCTCTGTGATTCCACAAGCAATTACAGGTGTTTTCAGCATCCAAGTTTTGGCAGAAAATGATTAATCCGCTACAAAATATTTATTATATATACTGGTCCAGCGCACAGAGCAGGTGGAATTGTGTGCGCAAGAGGGCAGCCGCTGCAAAAATAGCCTCTCGGGTCCTGCGTAGCTGCCAGGCGCATGGATAATGGGCTTTTAGCAGGCTCGTAAGCACCACGCACATGCCTCTAAAACCTCATACACAAACTGCCCCACACTGTTGCTAAATTTTGAACATCTTGAAATAAGCGCCACGCTCAGAGGAGCCTCGTTAACTGAAGATAATGCCTCTCGGAGCCACTGTTGTCCAATGATAGTTGAAGAAACCCTCTCGTAGCAAAGAAAACATGCTGCGTGGCTCATTATTCATCCTTCATTATTTGGTGGGACCCAGGCTTAAGGGATTAAGGACCTTGCCCATGGGCCCTTAGTGATTTCCGGGCAGGCTGGGATTTAAACTGAGGATCCTCTGGTCTCAAGCCCAACATTTTAACCACCAGACCATCATATCCCCTTGTTTGGTGTCATTTTTTTTCAGCACGACCTCACCTGTGTGACTTTACAGTTTTCTTTCATTCTGACATACTGTATTAACACAGTGAACCATAATTCACACAAAAACAAAATCAGAGTTAAAAGTTAGTTTTCTGACTGTGAAAACTACAAACATGTTTAGCAAGCCATTTTTATGGCTTAAAGTGTAAATATAAATTGTAAATTTCTAAAACATATGTATAAATGTAGCAAAGTTATATACAATTATTTACATTTAAAAGCAAGAAATGCTTCAGGTGTTTTTTGTACAACTATTTAGTTGTTTGTGATGGAGTTTGACTGTCCTGTGCTCTGTGCTGTTGTTTACCGTCCACCAAAATTTAATAAGGATTTTCAGGAGTTTTCTGAGCTTCTGCCAGATTTTATCCCAAAATATGACAAACTTTTGGTCTGTGGTGATTTTAATATTCATATCTGTTGTCCTTCTAATCAGCTGGCTGATTTAAAAAGCCTCCTGAACTCTTGGTCTAACACAAGTTGTTGATGGACCAACACATAATCTTGGACACACTTTGGACCTGGTCATTTCTTATGGGCTCTCAGTTTCACTTATGAAATAGCAGCGTCTGATATGTCCTTATCACTTTCCTGTTATCTTTGAATTTACTGCTCCTCCATCTGCTGGTAAACCACTTGTTCCTGTCTCTTGCCGCCGTTTGGTCACCTCCTCGACAGCGGGGGATTTTGCTGCTGCCTTCATGGACTCTGTTTTATGCCATGAATGGACTGGTTTCTCCATTACTCCCAGATAACATCCTTTCTTCTTTCCACTCCGCATGCACAGTAATTTTGGACTCTGTTGCACCGATGTGCTGCAAATCCAGGAAATCAAAATCTGACCCCTGGTTAAATGCTACAACCCGTGCCATCAGGCAACACTGCAGACGGGCAGAGAGAAAATGGAAAAAGGCAAAACTACAGGTGTGTCTGGGTTTTCTGAGGGACAGTCTAACTGACTGTCAGAAGGCTGTGAAGGAGGCAAGAGCACAATATCTGTCTCATATTATTTCTAGCAATTGTCATCGTCCCAGTGTGTTATTTCAGACTATAAACTCAGTTGTAAATCCACACACCTCTGTTTTGATGGACGCTACAACCGCAACCTGTGAGGAGTTTCTTCATTTTTTTTTATTGACAAGGTTTCATCAGTCAGACAGAACGCTGATCAGAACTGTCATGTTGAGTTGTCTGCTCCCCGTGCACATTCTGCTGTGCTCGAGCAGTTTGAGCCCATTTCTTTTGCATCTCTTGCTGATGTTGTCAAACACATAAAATCTACAAGTTGTCCTTTAGATGTTGTTCCAGCTAAGGTGCTGAAGGTTTTTAATACTGTTGGGGCGGGTCTCCTAACTTTTATCAATGCTTGTCTTAGATCAGGGTCTGTTCCAGCTGCTTTTAAACATGTTGTGGTTCGACCTCTTCTTAAAAAACCTCACCTGGACTCATTAATTTGATCCAATTTTAGACCTGTGTCTCATCTGCCATTTCTATCTAAGGTTTTAGAAAAGGTTGTCTTTTTACAGTTACAATCATTTTTAGAAGACAATCTCATCCTTGAAAAATTCCAGTCTGGGTTTAGATCGTGTCACAGCACTGAGTCAGCACTTTTAAAAGTTCATAATGATATTACTCTGTCGGTGGATGCAGGGAATCCTGCTGTGCTGGTTCTGTTGGACCTCACAGCAGCCTTTGATACTGTGGATCACACAGTACTTGTTTCCCGGTTGGAACATTTTATTGGCATTCATGGTACTGCACTTAAGTGGTTTAGATCATATTTGGCTGAAAGGAGCTTTTCTGTCATGATTGGGGACCTTTCCTCATCAACTGCTCCTCTGTGCTGTGGAGTGCCGCAGGGATCTGTCCTTGGGCCGATTCTATTTTCTTTGTACATTCTGCCATTGGGGTCAGTTATAACCCAGCACAACCTGTCCTTTCATTGTTATGCAGATGATCTGCAAATCTATCTGCCTGTGAGGACTAATGGGAGTGATGCTTTGTCATCATTATTTAATTGTATTCGTGATGTAAAGCAGTGGCTGTCCCAAAACTTCCTTTACCTGAATGATGGTAAAACTGAGATCATGGTGTTTGAGCGCTCTGGCATACCAAATGTGGTAACACCAAATTTTGGTGCTTTGTCTAACTATGTAAAACCAGCTGTCAAGAATTTGGGAGTGATATTTGACAGCTGTTTGCGGTTCGATCAACAGATAAATTCTGTTGTCAAAGCTAGTTTTTTCCAACTTCGCCTTTTGGCTAAAATAAAGCACTTTCTCAGTAGACGTGATCTTGAGATGGCCATTCATGCTTTCATGAGCTCTAGACTTCATTATTGTAATGCACTTTATTCGGGCATTAATCAGTCGTCTCTTGCACGTCTCCAGTTGGTGCAGAATGCTGCTGCTCGTCTTTTGACAAACACTTTTAGACCTGAGCATATTACGCCCGTCCTGTACTCACTCCACTGGCTTCCATTTCGTTTTAGAATTGATTTTAAAATTTTAATGTTTGTTTTTAAAGCTATTTATGGCCTTGCACCTCCCTACTTGTCTTAAATTTTAACTTTGCACACCTACAGTAGGACATTAAGGGCGTCTGGCCAGCTTTACTTAGATGTTCTGAGGTCATGATATAAACGCTGGGGTGATCATGCTTTCGCGGTAGCTGGCCCCAGACTGTGGAATGAGCTACCTCTTGAGTTACGTACTATTCCTGACCTAGCACTTTTTAAATCTAAGTTAAAGACTTATTTATTTAAACTGGCTTTTAACACTTAGTGGGGAGATGACATGTTCTGTTTTTTATGTGCTGTTTTAAAATTTTATTCTATATGTGTTATTTTTTGTCAATTTGTGTTTTTAATGTTAAGCACTTTGGACACCAGTCGGTGCTGTAAAGTGCTTTATAAATAAATGTTGATTGATTGATATTTACAAAACACTCAGATGTCACAATAAGATTTAGAATGTAAATATAAATGGTAAATTTCAAAAACACGTGTACAAATATAGTGCAGGAAATGCTAATGCTAAACTATTTACAAAACAATCAGATGTCAAAATAAGATGCAACACATTTGTGCCACTCAAAAAAACAAAAAACAAAAACAAACAAAAAACAATTCCTGTACAACACTGGACATGGGCACATCACAGGCCTGACACTTCCAGGGTGTGTCACTCCTCTTGTCCATCTGGAGGCAGTGTTGGCACCTCAGTCTGCCTGTGGTGGCTTTTTGGCCAGGATTTGTGCCTGTCGCAGTTGGCACAGGAATGTGATTCTGGCTCCTGTTCTGGGGCACACCTGTCTTGTCGTGCTGCAAACCTGACACACCAGCTCCACTATAAAGTCTTTATGTTTCATGGGCTGCGCTTGCTTGACACTGCTGATGTAACAGTGCAAGATGAATGCATTTGTGGCTGCAGTGTCAAGGAAGTGCAGCGATACAGTCCTGTACCAGTGAGCAGTTTTTCTATGGATGGAATAATACTGGATGAGCTGGTCAGACAGGTCGACTCCACCCATGTTTTTATTATAGGCCACAACTGGGGTAGGACAGGGAATGTCTTTCACCATCCAGTGTCCATCCTTTCCATCTTTCCTCCTGCTAGGCACCATCTCACATGAAAAATTAAAATGTAAGTAGTTGGAAGAGTGCCCCGGCTGGCTTAACTGCACCAAGTAATCTAGGGCTGAAACGATTAATCGAGTAATTTGAATAATTCTATTACAAAAAATGTTCAAGGCAAATTCTTTGCCTTGAGGCTTCGTTTAAAGCTCTAGTACATACACCAGGTCTATATGTGGCGCTGTAACGCTCCCACAAAAAACAGAGAAGAAGACCATAGAGCATGCCCATAACTAATGTAAGTGCTAATCGATATAGCAGGTGATGCTACAGGTTTACAAAGCCACACGCTGAATAAAATAAAGCCTTTTAAGAGAAAGGGTCTGCACTGATTGTCTGAAATGGTATATTGTCTTAAAAAAAAACAAAACACAATTTGCTCCACTGGCTACTCTCCACCTCTGCGGATGAAGCGAAAGGACGCACACTTGAAATGAATCATGTTTAACTACCCCCCCCCACCCCAAATGCCTATATTCAGGTTTGATAAAAGTTTTTATCAACAGGCTGTACAGTTAATTTATCTGTGCAGCTTTGTGGAAACGCTGAACTACACAGCTGTTTTTCAAAGGCTGTGTTATTTGCCAAGCATCCACAGAAAACAAGGATTTTGACTTCAGTTTGAGCTACACTCTGTACGGCATGTATAAATATACACTGAATAAATCAAACGAAATATGCAATAAGAGAGGAAAGAAAAAAAAAAAAGAATATCCTGTCCGCAGACTGATTTCACAGACTGCCTTATAGTTCGGCAGAGCTCCAAAACTGTTAATCTGAAAAAAATAATTACCCGGGAAAACAGAAAGAGAGAGAACATCCTAAACTTAAAAATCTGCGTGATGGTACAGCGGCATTGTGCCATTGCTTAGGGAGATCCCTGCCAGGACTGATATTGTTTAAAAACACAAGAGTACTTTTTATCCGATTACTCGAATAATCAATGGAATACTCGATTCCAAAAATATTTGATAGCTGCAGCCCTCAAGTATTCCCAACCCCTCAAAATGCATAGAGAAGTCAAACCGTACATGTACAACTATGATGTGATTGTATGGAGGAGACAAGGGATGTCTGGAGAGTAATTACAGGAGGAACCACCACTACCCCGCATGCCTTGAGGGTAGGTGCAGACATATTACTGTTCTGGACTTAAGGCCGAATCACACTCTGACAGACAGAGAAAAAGCGTTAGTTATGTGTTTAAATATTTTGTCTGTTGGCAAATTCATCAGTGTCCCATGGATTTGGAGTACTAATGGACAGATGAAGTCACATTTTAACAGAGTACTGCACTGAGCAGAAGTATCTTCCTGGTTTTCAGACAAATATACTGCATTTGAGCAAGGTTTGTCTGTCTGAAAGCATGATGTCATGTTCCTTTACTCGAGCATCTCCTTGCTGAGAAAGGGATCTATTTCTTCAGTTCTTCCTCTGATTGTTCTGGACTTTTTGACCAGTCAGAATGCCAGAATAAACCGTAGTGGCGAGGTTTTCCACCTGTTCACCACTTGAAGTTTTGAACACGCACGAAACTTTATGACAAACTTGGCAGACATCACAAGGCAAATGGGAAAAGGACTTTTGTCAGACAAAAATGAACATGAAAGTATAGAATCAGTTCCTCGTACATTTTGTTGATCGGTCACAGGGTGACTGGGACTTGAGCCATCAGCATTTGGTATCCATTTGGCAAGATGTTCGAAGGCATTAAAAGATTTGCCTACAGTGCATCCGGAATGTATTCACAGCACTTCGCTTTTTCCACATTTTATCTTACTGCCTTATTCCAAAATTGAGCGAATTAATTTTTTTTCCCATCAAACTTCTACTCGCAACAACTCGTAATGAAAACCTGACAAGTTTTTGTGTGTGTGTGTATTTGCAAATTTGGTAAAAAAAAACAAAACTAAGTAATCACGTGTACTCTCTCTCCAGCACCTCACAAGCTCCATCAGCGTTGGTGCACAACCATTTTCAGATCTCTCCAGAGATGGCTAATCAGATTCAGGTCTAGGCTCTGGCTGGGCTACTCAAGGACATTCACAGAGTTGCCCTGAAACCACTCCTTCGATATCTTGGTTGTGTGCTTAGGGTCATTGTCCTGCTGAAAGATAAACCGTTGCCCCAGTCTGAGGTCAAGAGCGCTCTGGAACAGGTTTTCATCCAGGATGTTTCTGTACATTACTGCATTCATCTTTCCCTTAATCCTGACTAGTCTCCCAGTTCTTGCTACTGAAAAAACATCCCCACAGCATGATGTTGCCACCACCATGCTTCACCGTATGGATGGTGCCTGGTTTCATCAGACCAGAGAGTTTTGTTTTTCATGGTCTGAAAGTCCTTCAGGTGCCTTTTGTCCAACACAAGGCAGGCTGTCATATCCTTTTTACTAAGGAGTTGCTTCCATCTGGCCACTCTACCATACAGGCCTGATTAGTGGATTCCTGCAGAGATGGTTGTCCTTGTGGAAGGTTCTCCTCTCTCCACAGAGGAGCTCTGATAGGGTGCCTATCTGGTTCCTGGTCTCTGCCCTGACTAAAGCCCTTCTCTCCCGATCGCTCAGTTTAGATGGGTGGCCAGCTCTAGGAAGAGTCCTGGTGGATCCGAACTACTTTCTTTTACAGTTGATGGAGGCCACTGTGCTCATTGGGATGCTCAAAGCAACAGAAATGTTTCTGTACCCTTCCCCAGATTTGTGCCTTGAAACAATTCTGTCTGAGGTCTACAGACAATTCCTTTGACTTCATGCTTGGTTTGTGCTCTGACGTGCACTGTCAACTATGGGACCTTATACGTAGTCAGGTGTGTATTTCCAAATCATGTCTAGTCAACTCCAATTAACCTGGAGAAACATCTCAAGGATGATCAAAGGAAACAGGATGCACCTGAGCTCAATTTTGAGCTTCATGGCAAAGGTAGGTAGCAAGTATGCTTTGGCCAAAGACGGCCGAAGTATACCGAGCCGGGCCTGGAACTTTCCGCTTGTTGTCATTGTAAACCACATGCATGAGGATGGTGCCCTTTATCGTGACACAGATTGCTGACACAGCCAAGGAGCTGTCTGATGGCAGCTCTCTGCTGCTCACAGATTAAAGCTACTTTATGTACAAACCAAACTCATACTGAGCTGTGACTAAACACTAGGGATGGGTATTGATAAGATTTTATCTTTCTATTCCTCTTATCGATCTGATTCCTTATTTATTTCCTTCTGTGAATTTTTTTGTGTAGGCCTACTAAAAATAGGCTTTACAGGTTTTCTGTGTGAACAACATTTTGAGTCTTAAAGCAAGGGTCGAATTAGTACGTGCATGTGCTAGTTTGTGCACGTATTATTCGAGCGGTGCATGTAATTTTATACTGCATTAGCACTGGTGCAAGTAACTTTATCCAAGTTTTATCAACTAGAAGCACCAGTAGAATTAACCAATAAAGGAATAAATAAAGAAAAAAAAATTTCCAGTGTGTTGTCTTCGTCTTCCCTGCGTTTTATGACTCTCACACACGGAGCGAGTAGCTGTGCTCTATTTGTTGTGGAAAGCTGACAAACGTCGCCAGCGGTGCTGTCCCTGGGTTCACATCTTCATGAGACATTCGCAATTCAGGGAGTTTCATTATTTGCTGCAGGAGCTGCAGCAAATAACTAGAGCTGCAGGAGCTCCAGTTTGAGGACCTCCTGCCCCGTTCGCGTGCGCACATGTAAACAAAGAAAAGAAAAGAAAAGTGGCTGCTGCTGTGGTTCCTCACACTCTCTCCCCTCAAACTCTGTCATCATTGTGTTATAAACCAGTCATCTTCACGGACGATTAGTTTGCACGCGCACGTGAAAAAAAAAAAAAAAACCTGGCTGCTGCTGCGGTTCCTTACGGAACCCAGGAGAGGTCACTTAAAGTGATATTTTTTTCTGGCCATGATAATTTGTGCACACATTTTCCTTTAATTGAGCCCACAAATTAATAAAACGTGCTGTCAAATTAATAAAATGTGCGCACGTTTTCCTTTAATTGAGCCCTCGAATTAATAAAACGTGCACATATTTTCCTTTCATTCAAAATGAACTCCATAATATGAGCTAAATTGTCATCCTCATGATGGGGAGATGCTTCGCCCTCAGCATCCTTTTTAATGTGCTCAAACTCCAGATGATGCCATGCTGGGCAGCTGGAGTTCTCTGTATGTCCTTCTGCACCCAAACCATGATACACTGACCAGATCCATTTCTAATGGGGAAATGTATGACACCGTCTCCTGGTTTGTTGACTAATCATCAACATTTGTGTGTCAAGACAATATTGAATAATTGAGTGCATGTTTTACAAATTGTGGCCACGTTTAAGTAGATCGTGCCCTTGTTTTACTCAAACGATGCTTAAAATGTGTGCACAATATAATAAAACGTGTGCACGATATAACAAAATTAGCGCACAATATAATAAAACGTGCGCACATTCTCTCCACATGCAAAACATTTTGCGATGACACTTCCAGGGCTCCATAGTTCCTCACACTCTCTCTCCTCAAATTCATAATTGTCATAATTGTGTTATAAACCAGTCACCATTTGTTTTATTATACATGTGTAGTTAATAAATAAAATCTTCACGGATGATTCGTTCGCGCGCACACGTGAAAAAAAACAAACTGTCTGCCGCTGCTACTCTCCCCAGAGAGGTAAAGTCTGACACATCAGAGGAGGAGTTTTAAGGTTGATATAAGACTGACTTTTGGTTGTGCAAGTAACTTTTTGGTGCAAGTAATTTTTTTGTTACTAGCACCAGTGCAAGTAGGTTAAAAAATGTATTTCGACTCCTGCTTAAAGTAAATATGAAATTGGTCACTGGATCCTTGATCTCTGGACATCAATAGATCCATCCATCCATTTTCTTCCGCTTTATCCGGAGTCGGGTCGCGGGGGCAGCAGCTCAAGCAAAGCCACCCAGACCTCCTGATCCACACACACCTCCCCCAGCTCCTCCGGGGGACCCCCAAGGCGTTCCCAAGCCAGCCGAGAGATGTAGTCCCTCCAGCGTGTCCTGGGTCTTCCCCGGGGCCTCCTCCCAATGGGACGTGCCCGGAACACCTCTCCAGCGAGGCGTCCAGGGGGCATCCGGAAAAGATGCCCGAGCCACCTCAACTGACTCCTTTCGACGTGGAGGAGCAGCGGCTCGACTCCGAGCTCCTCCCGAGTGACCGAACTCCTCACCCTATCTCTAAGGGAGCGCCCAGCCACCCTGCGGAGGAAACTCATCTCGGCCGCTTGTACTCGTTCTTTCGGTCATGAGCCAAATCTCATGACCATAGGTGAGGATCGGAACGTAGATCGATCGGTAAATCGAGAGCTTTGCCCCCCTACTCAGCTCTCCCTTCACCACGACGGTCCGATACAGCGACCGCATCACTGCAGATGCTGCACCGATCCGTCTATCGATCTCATGCTCCATCCGTCCCTCACACGTGAACAAGACCCCGAGATACTTAAACTCCTCCACTTGAGGCAAGGACACTCCACCGACCTGAAGAGGGCAAAGCACCTTTTTCCGGTCGAGAACCATGGCCTCAGATTTGGAGGTGTGATCTTCATCCCGGACGCTTCACACTCGGCTGCAAACCGCCCCAGTACACACTGAAGATCCTGATTTGACGAAGCCAACAGAACCACATCGTCCGCAAACAACAGAGACGAGATTCTGTGGTTCCCAAACCATACCCCCTCTACACCCTGGCTGCGCCTAGAAATTCTGTCCATAAAAATAATGAACAGAACTGGTGACAAAGGGCAGCCCTGGCGGAGGCCAATGTGCACTGGAAACAGGTTTGACTTACTACCGGCAATGCAAACCAAGCTCCTGCTGCAGTTGTACAGGGACCGGATAGCCCTTAGCAAAGGACCCCAGACCCCGTACTCCCAGAGCACTCCCCACAGGGTGCCCCGAGGGACATGGTCGAACGCCTTCTCCAGATCCACAAAACACATGTGGACTGGTTGGGCGAACTCCATGAACCCTCGAGCACCCGATGGAGCGTGTAGAGCTGGTCCAGTGTGCCGTGACCAGGATGAAAACCACACTGCTCCTCCTGAATCCAAGGTCCGACCATCGGTCGAATTCTCCTCTCCAGTACTCTGGAATAGACCTTACCGGGGAGGCTGAGGAGTGTGATCCCCCTATAGTTGGAACACACCCTCCGGTCCCGCTTCTTAAACAGAGGGACCACCACCCTGCCAATCCAGAGGCACTGTCCTCGATCGCCACGCAGTGTTGCAGAGGCATGTCAGCCAAGACAGTCCCACAACATCCAGAGACTTAAGGTACTCAGGACGGATTTCATCCACCCCAGGAGCCTTGCCACCAAGGAGCTTTCTAACCACCTCGGCCTGGGTAATGGATGAGTCCGCCTCTGAGTCCCCAGTCTCTGCTTCCTCTTCGGAAGACGTGACAATGGGATTGAGGAGATCCTCGAAGTACTCCTTCCACCGCCCAACAACATCCCCAGTCAGGGTCAACAGCTCCCCACCCGCACCGTAAACAGTGCTGGTGGAGAGCTGCTTCCTCCTCCTGAGGCGTCGAACGGTTTGCCAGAATCTCTTCGAGGCGACTGATAGAACTCCTCCCAGACCCAAGTTTTTGCCTCTGCGACCGCACGGGCTGCGGCACGCTTGGCCTGCCGGTACCTGTCAGCTGCCTCTGGGGTCCCACCTACCAACAAAGATAAGTAGGACTCCTCCTTCAGCTTGACGGCATCCCTTACTTCGGTGTCCACCACTGGGTTTGGGAATTGCCGCCGCGACAGGCACCAGAGACCTTGCGACCACAGCTACGAGTGGCTGCATCGACAATGAAGGGCGAGAACATGGTCCATTCAGACTCCATGTCTCCAACCTCCCCCGGGATCTGGGAGAAGCTCTCCCGGAGGTGGTAGTTGAAGACCTCGCTGACAGAGGGTTCCGCCAGTTGTTCCCAGCAGACCCTCACGATACGTTTGGGCTTGCCAGGTCTGACTGGCTTCCTCCCCTCCCAGAGGATCCAACTCACCACCAGGTGGTGATCGGTCGACAGCTCTGCCCCTCTTCACTCGAGTGTCCGAGACACGTGGCCGAAGGTCAGATGATACGACTACAGAGTTGATCATCGACCTCCGGCTCAGGGTGTCCTGGTGCCACGTGCACTTATGGACACCCTTGTGCTCGAACATGGTTTTCGTGATGGACAAACTGTGACTAGCACAGAAGTCCAACAACTGAACACCACTCGGGTTCAGATCGTGGAGGCCGTGCTTCCCGATCACCCCCCTCCAGGTCTCACTGTCGCCGCCCACGTGGGCGTTGAAATCCCCCAGGAGAACAATGGAGTCCCCAGTCGGAGTGCTATCTAGTACCCCTCCCAGGGACTTCAGGAAGATCGGGTACTCTGCACACACATGGCGACTGAGCTGGGGAGCAATAAGCAATGCGACCCCAGCTCTCCGCCTCTCCCTGTGGGCAACGCCAGAAAAATGAAGCGTCCATCCCCTCTCCAGGAGTTGGGTACCAGAGCCCAAGCTGTGCGTGGAGGTGAGCCCGACTATCTCTAGTCGGTATCTCTCAACCTCCCGCACAAGCTCAGGTTCCTTCCCCATCAATATCAATAGACATCAGTAGAAATAAACAAAATCTGTAGTTTTTGTCAAAAGCATATGCTATCAGATATTAATGGCACAAATTTAACTCCGTAGCCTCTGAGTTGAGCTCAGCCGACTGCGCTGCACGTCAGGATGTAATTTATAAATCACGGACAACGTCTCATTTTGGGAGGGAAAAAATGTTTGTTGTCTGTATTACGTTTGGAAAGAGGTGTCATTTAATTTAAAACGGCGATTTGCTTTGAAGTTATTAATTCCGACCAGACTCTATCTTTCTAACTTGACTCGGCAGAGAGCAGCACAGCATTTGGAGCAGTACAAACGTAACGTAGGACGATTCTCATTTCTTGACCGCAGCAAGACAAGAGTTCCAGTTAGTGATTTTAATCCACACAAAAGTGACTCATGATCGACATATTTTAATGGCTTTGAGAGGGGTTAAGAAGCGGACTTGCTGCTTCTGAAAAGTGGAGCTGCAGAGTACCAACAAAGCAGCGGGTCAGAGCACTGCTTCATTGCTTCAAGCACAGCCGCTGCAGAAGTGGTTGATTACAGACCCGTTGCATGGTCTGCAATTAACGTAGAGAAATAAGTTTTCCCGATAAACACCCTCAAAAACAACGGCTTGTCTGAAGGACCGATAAGGGAATCATTAAACAAAAAGGCTATTGATGTCGGTGGATCGATTAATTTCTTAACGATTCTCCAAAAGAACTGGTTCTCGATACCCGACCTTACTAAACACAGGTTTGAACTGAACCGTGACTTCTGTGTACCATGACACCCTTACAAGCCCATGTCCAGGTCTACAGACACGATACATGTCAAGGGTATTAAAAGGAGCATGAATCTAATGTGCATATTTTTGATGATGAAAGGAAAATTAAGTTCCACGAAGAAACCTAACCCTACCTGGACCTTCTTGCTCTGAGACAAGTGCTAACCACTGGTCAGTGTGGCTCTTGATCAGATTGACTTGACTAATTGAACTCATTCGCTGCAGCTAGGGCAGGAACAGCTAAATTGTGCATTACTGGGGCCCTGGCACTGCGTTAAGATTCATGCTTGCATTTAAAGCGTAAAAGTTATTGCATGCTGCGTTGGACATTTTTCTACTGGAAAGAGACAAAAGCCGTAATGAAGAAGCCTACTATAACACAGGTGTACCCAACAAAATTTCTACTTACAACTGCCAATATCTTATACCAGTGGATCAGCTGAGTACCGGTTTCACCTAGCTGGCTACTCCCACCAGCCTTATGTTAAACTTTTCTATACATTGCTTCCATGGCCCAGTAAAATGATAAATTAAAAGTATGAATATGTGCTAGTTAGTCTAATATAACTTTTATGATGTCTACTTCTCCATATATTGTGTGGCCTATCTGAATCTCAATGCAAAGATGATGAAATGTTCCTTAAAATAATTTTACTTTGAGTATTGTTACATTAAATAAATAGGTATAAAATGTTTTGAAAATATTTCATATTTAAATTCTATATTATTTGATCAATATTTTATTTCCCCCTCCCAGGTGCTGATGTATCAGAGGAATCCTTCAACACAGATGTGACATGAAGATCCCGAGGATTGCATCTTTTTAGAGACAGTGAGTTGAGAGTGTTGCCATTCAGTGATTCCATGGAAGTAAACTTTGGGGGTGTCCTGAATGGAGTTACACCCTTACTTGCAGACTGAGAAGTGAATAAAAAAAGCACTTGGACGCCTTCGTTTCATCATGGAAAGTCAAAAATTAGTGAATAGTGATGTTTCAAGACTTACTTCTGATGAGTCAAGCACCTTCATCTGTACTGAGTGTGGCGATGGGTTCACTAAATACTCTAATATGTTGATCCACATGACTATTCATGGTCCTTTGGAGTCGTTTCCTTTAGATGGCTCCTCCAATGGATTTGAATTCCCCAGAGAATATGTGCTACAAGAAAATGGTACATTGACTGTTGTAAATGGACTTGTGCAGCCACATTCCTCTGTGACACCAGTTTCTTCTGAAGTCCTCCCATCACATTTCCAATCCCATGTCAAGCCAGTGTCTTCAAATCTACAGTCTCAGTCTTCTGTGTACAGTGAGGTCGTCAAACAAAAACCAGCAGAATCGGAGAAACCTCATCAGGGCCATTTCCGTTGTGACACATGCTGTAAATTATTCAACAATCTGCTGAATTTACATTGTCACCAGCAATATCGAAACACAGAGAGCGGCTACAGGTGTACTTTGTGTTGTAAAGTCTTTAGTAGTACACTCGCACTCAAGGATCATGTCCGAGGTCATGCAAGTGAACAGGTTTATTTCTGTGATAATTGTGGTAAGCGATTCCTTAAAAGAGATGCATTGAATGCTCATCAAAAGGAGAGCCATGTTTCTCCCAAGACCACCACTTTGGGTAAATCAGAAAATAATCAGGATAAAAAGGTTGAGAAAACCTACCCTTGTAAGAAATGCAAGCAAATTTTCTTCTGGGTGTCAGATTTTCAGACACACTCACTTTACCATTGCAAAGGGAAAGAACGTGATGTTACCTTTAGTCTGGAAATGGAATTGAAATCCAAAAATGTGGAAGACGTGACACGTGAAAATTGTCACAGTAACGGCACATCTGTTAATGTGAAGGATGTTGATGATAAAGACTTTGGTGATACAAGCCCTGCAGTTGCGAAAAACTCAACTTTTACACCATACAGGTGTGGTTTATGTGGGGATTGCTTCCCAAAGTTGGCAGACCTGAAAGAGCATCATCTCACACATCAAACACAAGAGGAAATAGATAAATTAAATCAAGAATCGCAAATAAGCCTGAAGCAAAAATTTGGGCTGAAAAGCAGGCGTGTAAGGAGAGCGAATCCAAATGGCAAACTGCATCCTTGCAAGCATTGCCATCGTGTCTTTAATCATTCTAGTAGTCTATCGCGTCACATGAGATACCACAAAGGTACAATGCACACGTGCACATTTTGTGGCAGACATTTTCCCCAACGTTGTGATGTGAGAAGGCATATGGCTATGTACCACAAAGCTGAGTTGGATAAGAAACCTGCCTTAAAACACTTGGCCTTACCCTCATGTCCAAAAAATGGTTCTGTGCCCAATTCTTTAATTGATGGGGAAAATAAGAGTTCTTTAGACAATGACCACGCAGCGTTGGAACCACAACAAAAGGTGCAGCAACCGGGAAAAGTGGGTAGGGTAAACTACAAGTGTCAGGAATGTGGAAAGAGATTTGGTCTGTTGTGTGTCTACCAAAGGCATTTACGCTACCACAAAAAGGAACCCAGTAAGAGTCCCCAACATCTAACTCGGTTCAAGAATTCCTCCTCCCTTGACAATTGTCTGAAGAATCGCACAACGGGAGGCGATGTAGGAAAAACGCCTCTTGCTACTGATGCAAACGATGACCCTATTCTCCACAAGGGCAATTCAGAAGACTTGGAGGACGACTATATGGATCATACTCAAAATGACAAAGGAAATTCGTCAGAGGCTCTTTATGAATGCACTGAGTGCACAAAAACATTCACATGCTTGGAGACATTTCTTCAGCACCAAAGTACTCATGGCTCTGAAAACGCCGGCTAACTACCACAGGTTTGATTGGGTACTGTTTGGTGTGAGGAGTTATGTCATTTAATTCTTTTCGATATCATTTTGAAGTGTGTATAAAATGTAGTTATTGGAAAAGATACAGCCCCCTCTCTTTTTTGTGTGAAGAGTAAATATTCGCTGCACCGGCTACAAATTAGTGTAGCTCTCTATGGTAAACCTGGGAAGCAATTTGTGGGAACGGCAGAAAAAAAATAGTAGTAGTTTTGCTATTTATCATCCTTTCTGAATTTGTACTCTTTTCATCAAGATTTTTAATTGTACTCTTAAGATAAATGGTCTTTGATTATGTTAATAGTTTTGCTCACATGCTGCTTAGTTGGTGTGTTTTTATTTATTTTTTTTAATATGTAAACTGTGTGGTTTCTGATTTGTGTTTTAATTCCAAATGACACTTTCACAAGTATACCTGAACCAATCTGGACTGTCTGGGGTAGGAATGTTCTCAGAGTGCCTCATTCATACAAGCACTCAAATTTAGGATCACAAGCATGACACCCCTATTCACATATCACTCTGAATAAGCTTTTTTCACTTCATGTGGTTACTGTTGAGTCTGTCGTAGCAGTTATCTCTTATGAAAGACTAAAACAGTAGTTGCGTCAAGTAACTTCTGTTACTATCCTTTGTTACCTTCCCAGTCCACAACACTTTTTTTTTTTTTAATTAATGGTACGAAGCTTTGACTAAGACAAATGTTACTTAACTGTTCATCTGTGACACCATTTAGATTTTTGTTTTTTCTTTCAGCAGCAAACAAATTATGTACACTGAACATCAGTAACAAGATAGAAAGTTAACGCGGTTATCTCTGGACTTGAATTACACTATGTAACAAATTTTTATTTTTGTTTTGTTCCTGGGTACACAGTGTGTTTTCCTAACCTGTTATGCCTTAAATAAATAGAAAATAGCTGTTATTCCACAGAAACTTTGCTTCTGTGATCAGGACAATATTTTGAAATTTGTCTGTTTTCAAGAATATTCTCGATTCGCCTTCACTACTACTGAGTAGTCTTCTAGAATATTCTTTAACGGCTAGAAGTGTCCAGAATTTTCTAGAAGTTTCCAGAATTATCTAGAAATTTCAAGAAACTTTTAGAACTTTCTAGAACGTAAAAAAAAAAATAAAATCAAAGTTTGTGCTGAATGTATAGTGCAGCGGATAACTGAAAAAAATGCTTCAAATGGTGATGCAACCACCAAATTTGGCACACATACTCCTTAGACATTACTTTTTTAAAAATGCCGGGTACCCACGTGAACTTTCAATAGGCGGCCAAGAAGGGGTCAATTGAAGTATTACACAGGGGTCAAAATTTAAAAATGCTCCAATCATATTGAAAGGTATTCCATATTATTTGTCTGATCATAAAGATTCCAAAAAGGTATAGTTTGGACTATCTGTGAATGAATGGTCTGGAGTTATGGGGTAAAAACAGCAAGAACACTGAGAAAGGTCAATTTCAGTTTGTACAGGGGTCAAAAGTTAAAGTTGCTTATCTTATCTGTGAACATTCATTCACAGATAGTCCAAACTATGCCTTTTTGGAATCTTTATGATTAGGCAAATAATATGGAATACCTTTCAATATGATTGGAGCATTTTTAAATTTTGATCCCTGTGTAATACTTCAATTGACCCCTTCTTGACCGCCTATTGAAAGTTCACGTGGGTACCTGACATTTTTAAAAGAGTAATGTCTGAGTATGGGTGCCAAATTTGGTGCTTGCATCACCATTTGAAGGATCCCTCAGTAAATATTCACTTATCTGCTGCACTAGTAGTCATTTTTCCATAGACTTTAGACATAAGCAGTTGAAATATAACACTTAGAAGCCAGGAACAAAAATTGTGTTACATAGTGTTATCTGCTTTCTACTACTATGGTCCACTCAAAGAACTTTTGCATCAGCTTTTACCCCATTCCGTTGTCTTTTCATGAATTTCACTGTACTGCTGGTGTAGGAACATTTATTCATCAGAGTGTATGTTTGGAATGGGCTAATGTGTTCCATGCTTTTAGGTGTCTATTTTACACTTACAAATGGCCATGCTGTGGAATCCTGAAGATGTTTCACCCTTAATAATGTAAAAATAAATAATAAATTCAGAACTAAAAGGCAAATCTGCTGCACATTAGGTCCGTTTAAAACTACTTTACAAATTAGAGTGTAGTTTAGAATGGCAAATTGTACATACATGTGTATTTTGGGAAAGAAAAAAAAAATTATGCTCATGTAAGATTGTGATTCAAAAAGAGCAATATTTCACCATACTTAAATGGAAACCATTTTTCCTCAGTTATATGTCCTCAGTTATGCCCTGCAGAGTTGAAGGACATTGTAAAACACATTTGTGGTACATGTATGTAGCTGGAGGAAGAGACACAGCTTCTTAACCCTTATGGGAAAGAAATGTTACAGCAAACTGGATTTGAAAAACCTTGAAATGCCTATATTTAGCAGGAATTGCATACAGAGTTATCAGAAGACGCCTACTGGAATTGTCCAGTAGTCTCATAAGACCACTCAGTGGAAACAGTCATTTTGCAATGGCTTCTGTTACCATTCTGAGGCTTTTGCTTAAATTTTGTACAAATCTGTAAAGAAACCTGTAAATTGATTTGGACCAAGTAGATAATCCATGGTTTGCATGACGGAACCTTCAGTCCATTTTATGTTGTGCATTGCAGTTTCACTTTTGACTAATTACAGATTTAGCCACTCCATCTCAACCACATTTCAGATACAAGAGACCAAGCACTTAGTGAGCCTTCTGTTACTTACACACACACTAAATGGACTTACAATAAATGGATTCATTGTTTTACCAAGGATAGTTGTCTGCCAAAGGTAGGTCAGTATAGCAAATGTACGTGCTGCTGTTTTAAAGGATATGTAGAAAGAGCATTATGAAACCTTGGAGGATGAATGCAGATTGTGAATAGCATTTCTGTAATTTTGTAATATTTTTATTCTTGCTGATTTTTGGCAAAGCAGTTGTAATTAAGAACTTGTCACAAGGTGAGTTTGGAACATTGCTCGTGAAATAAACCCTTTTGACCATTGGAACAAGTATTTCTTTATTGGAGTCTGAGCTGTTGTATTGTCCAATATGTATTAATAAATAAGCAGCATTGGTCACCAGGACCCTGTGATGATCAACAAGGTTTCACAAATAACTTGATAAGTCTCATCTGTATTTGAATGTGAGGATCATTATGCATAGTGATAAAATGCCATAGGAGGCTCACTGGTGCTCACCTGTATCTGTCAGCACACCAGATTTCAGAACAGAATCTCCATGTAGAATGTGATTGCATTGGTCATCACAGGGGGAAAACCCGATTTGTAAAAGTATAGTTCATGTTGTTAGATGATGTGATTGCCATCTTATGCTCAGTGTCCACAGGTTTTTTTTTTTCCCTCTGTCCCCTGGCAGAAAAGCACAGAGTGCTCAGAAACTCATCTCAGCACCTCAGCTTTCTTCAAAAGAAAAACACTTCTTATCAGATGTTTCTATGACAAGAGTAAACTGCTAATTAGTAGCTTATAATATACCATAACAAACAAGCACTCACCCTCGGTAACAACCAAGTGTCTGTCTTGCCTTGCGATAGATTTTTTTTGTTGTTGTTGACAGGCTGCAAAAGCTTCACCCTCTTGGAGTGGCAGGTTTAGCTCTGATTGGTTTCCTGAGAAAGTGCTGCAGTGACATCAGAGGTTTTCTGAAAAAGTTTGATTTTTTTTTTTTTTTTTTTTTTAACTTAAATTGCTCAGCGTGGCCGCACGGAAACAATACTCTGAGAAAAGACTGGGTGTGGTACTTTTTCTGAGATCAACTTCATGTAGCAGCATATGCTCCATTCTCATTTTAAGCAAATGAAAAAATATGAGTACATGTCCTGAATTGGCAAAATCTGCTCCGGCTTGCACAACATGCAACAAGAAAAACCTTGCCATTCAATATTATATTTAAGGTGGATGCACAGTGGTCTCATGTAAAGCTGAAGCACCATTCACATGGACAAAGGAAGGGTATTTGTTAACCCCTATAATGTGAATCAGGTGCAAATCGTGAATTATCCACAAACCATGTATTGCAAAACGTGAATACTGAAAAAAATATCTCCCGACACGTGAACGTAGTTCTTGCAAAACCTAAAGGCCCAGTCACACGGCACTTAATGAAGGCCAACAAAGCTCAAACGAAACAAGAAATCTGGACTTTCATTGGCATCATTTAACTTTGCGCAGCTTCGTTCCTGCAGCTGACACTTCGTCAGGGTTTTTAAACTTGAAAAATTTGAACCAATGCCACTGAAAACCTCAATTTGTCTGTATTTCATTTTGCTGTTCTTGGATTTTTTTTTTTTTTTATCTGGGTGGGGGGTCAACGTAACTGGGTTCAGGCACCTTATATAGGCCAGAATGAATCTTTTGTCTGGATACAATTAATTATTTTAGCAAAAATTAAATGAAAAACACACTCTTGCTACAAGCAACTGCTGAATTTGAAACAACAAAAAAGTTGTGTAATTTCGGACTGTACTTGAACGCAGCGTCAGCAGCAACCATCTCCTGTGTGCGTTTATTTATTTATTAAATAATATGAGTGTATGAATGACAGTCCAACCCTTCTGTACATGTGGCAACAGATAGATGATTCAGATTATATAACAGCTGTTCTGGAAGGCAGAATTCAGTGGATCCATGGCAGCTGGTTGAAATAACAGCACATGGGGAGTCAATGCGTGGTGTTCACACGGACTGATCACTTTACTGCTCTGATATATTCAGTCATCTTTACACTTAAATTTATTTCCCCTTTTGACAGTTTAATGTTTAAACCAATATATATGTCTTGGTAATGTAATATAGTGAAATAGCAGCCACCACAGCACACCAGCATTTTTTTTAAATTTATTTATTTATTTATTTTAATTAGCTCAAGACGGAGTGCGCAGCATGCCGTCACTCTGAACCAGACAGTGAGCATTCTGATGATGGTCCCTCTTTTGTTCTGGACGAGGAACCAGAGCAGGTGGATCCACCGATGTGTGCACAGATCTCCACAGTGGGTTGGATCGTGCGCTTCTTCCTCTTTCATTCCTTTTGCGCTCTTTATTCACAGGCTATTTGGTGATAAAGCTCGCTTGTCAACCTTTTCTCTGTGATTTGTAACTTTTTTACTTTTTCCCCTTCGTTAATTAATCGTCGTATGCCGTGTGATTGGGCCATAAGTTGCAAAACATGAATTTCTTTCCGATCTGGTGTATGTGCTTGGTTGAGGAGCCAACGGTGCAAACATCTGGGGTTATGACTGCGTGCCTCACTTTCATTGCACCATGGAGCTTTGTGCCACCTCTCAACTCGCATGCACTGAAACTTGCATGAATTTGATCCACTCATTGGCACACAATGTGGCATGCCAATGAGTAAACCCATTGGAAACTGTGGCTGCATACCAGTGCGCAAAGAAAAATTTTTTTTCTGGCAAAATTTTTGGCACGCTTTAATTTTGTAAACTAGTCGTGAACATCAGACTCACTTTGTCACTCGACCCTTACAGGCAGAACGAAATGCAGTTTCTCTAGGTCTTGGTGTAGTTACTAAGACTAGTGACAATTTAACCTAACCTTAATCTAACTTCCAATGTACAATACGAGGTCTGTCCAAAAAGTAATGGACCTTTTAATTTTTTTCAAAAACTATATGGGTTTGAATCACGTGTGATTGCATCAGCCAAGCTTGAACCTTCGTGCGCATGCGTGAGTTTTTTTCACGCCTGTTGGTTACGTCATTCGCCTGTGGGCAGGCTTTGAGTGAGCACTGGTCCACCCCCCTCGTCGGATTTTGAAATCAGTGAAATGGCTGAGAGACTGCCGCTTTGCTCCATGAAATTTTTTCAGAAACTGTTAGAGATAGCCAGTTGGAAACCATTCGAAAGATTCAGATGGATTTCTGTGAAGATTCTGTCGGAGTCACACGGATTAAGGAGTGTTAAAACCGTTTTAAAGATGGCCCACAGCGGCGGAGAGCGCGCGGCGCACTGAGCGGCCATCGACAGGCTGAAACAACCAGATCATTTCTAAACTGAACGCTGTGTTGATCCGGGACATCGTGTGACTACCACAGAAATGGCAAGAGAGCTGGACATAGCACTTTTGCGGCACATTCAATTGTTACAGGAGATTTTGTAATGAAAGACGTGCAGAGGATTTCGCGCGTTGACACGGAGCAGCTCATTGCGCGCAACAAAAAAAACACCTCCGTGTTGGAAGTCTCACAGGACATGTTGTGGCATGTCCAGCTGTTACACAATTTCTCGGATACTCACTCGACTGAAAAGCCATTGAAAGCCATCTGAATCTTCTGAATGGTTTCCAACAGAACTGTTCAACAGTCTGACAGCATTCTGGTAGAAGATGTTTTTCAGTCTGGACGTTTTTGCCCGGGTGCTGCACAGCCTCCTTCCAGAGGGAAGGGGTGTGAACAGACCTGCAGGGTGGATGGAGTCTTGGAGGATACAGGTTGCTCTGTCTCTACATCTGGAGATGTAGATGTCCCCAATGGGTGGTAAGCTGCATCCGATGGTCCTCTGTGCATACTTCAGCACCTGCTGCAGCGCCGCCTTCTCTGCCACCATGCAGCCACCATACCACACAGGGAGGCAGCAGGACAGGACACTCTACACTGCACAGCTGTAGAAGGCCCTGAGGACCTCGGTGTTCAGTCCGGCCCTTCCCAATTTCCTCAAAAAATAGATGTGTTGGTGAGCTTTCTTGATGACAGCTGTGGTGGTGGTGTGCCAGGTGAGAGTGTGGGAGAGGTGGCTTCAAGGTACTTGATGGAGGAGGGGTAGGGACTGACTGCAGATGTCAACAACTATCTCCTTGGTCTTCTGACTGTTGAGGATGAGGTTGTTGTCTCCTCACCACCGTGTCAGGTTCTCCACTTGTCATCTGTACGCTGCCTCATTCCCTTGGCTGATGAGCCCGATCACTACTGTGTTGTCTGCAAACTTAACATTATTCTCGTGCTGGACTCTGCAGTCGAAGGTCAGCAGTGTGTGCAGCAGTGGGCTGAGCACGCAACCCTGGGGTGAGCCGGTGTTCAGGATGATGGTGGAGGCTGAGGTGGTGTTGATCCTGACATTCTGGGGCCTCCCAGTCAGAAAGTCCAGGACCCAGTTGCACAGTGCTGAGTGAGGTCCAGGAACAGCAGCCTCATATAGGAGTCAATCAATCAATCAAGTTTATTTCTATAGCACTTTACAACAGTTTTCACTGAACCAAAGTGCTTTCCAATAGCACCAACTAAAGATAAAATAAAAGAACGGTACGAAAAACACACATAAAAGCATAATAAGAGCATCCAAATAGACAAAAAAAAAAGTGTCAAAGCAATTATGTGCAAAAAGCTGCCCTGAACAAGTACGTTTTTAACTTAGCTTTAAACAGAGGCAAAATATTAATGGACCTCAGTTCAGGAGGTAATGCATTCCACAACTTAGGACCTGCTACTGCAAAAGAACGGTCACCCCATTGTTTGAACCTGGACCTGGGAACCTCCAGAAAGTTTTGGTCAGCAGACCGAAGTGCTCTGACAGGGTTGTGTGTTTTTAACAGGTCACATAAATAAGAAGGTGCAATGCCATTTACAGTTTTAAAAACAAACATTAACAGTTTAAAATCAACTCTAAAGCAGACTGGAAGCCAGTGCAGGGAGTAAAGTACAGGAGTGATGTGGCTGTGCTTCCTGGTGTTGGTCAACAGGCGAGCAGCAGCATTCTGGACTAGTTGGAGTCGGTTTAGGGAGCCTAGAGTGATACCAACATAGAGTGCATTGCAATAGTCAATCCGGGAGCTGATAAAAGCATGCATAGCCTTTTCAAGGTCCTTTTGGCTTAGTCCTTGTTCCCTGTGTGTAAGAGGGCCTAATGCCCCTCGGTGAAGAGGGCGTCAGCTGTGGACTGGTGTTGCCTGTACGTGTACTGGTGCTTGTCTGCAGTCACATCGATGGTCTGCTTCAGGTGCCTTATCACCAGCCTCTCAAAGCACTTTGTGGTTATGGAGGTGAGTGCAATTGGCCTGTAGTTGTTGAGGCAGGATGGTGCGGAGGTCTTTGGCACAGGGCTGATCCTTGATGTTTTGAGGCACGATGGAACTCTGGCCTGGGACAGAGAGATGTTAAATATATCTGCCAGAACCTCGGACAGCTGGTGTGCACAATCTTTTAGGACAGTTTTAATTTATTTTCATTTATATAGCGCCAAATCACAACAGAGTTGCCTCAAGGCGCTTCACACAAGTAAGGTCTAACCTTAGTAACCCCCGGAGCAACAGTGGTAAGGAAAAACTCCCTCTGAAGAAGAAACCTCAAGCAGACCAGACTCAAAGGGGTGACCCTCTGGTTGGGCCATGCTACAGACATAAATTACAGAACAATTCACAGAAACTACTCACAAAACTAATATACAAGAAATGCTGTTGGTGCACAGGAAAGGAGGGTCTCCAGCACAAATACAACTCCCATCTCTGGATGGAGCTGCACCTTAAACAGAGAGGGGAAAAAAAACAATCAGGCATCAGAAAGACAAGAAACAACTATACCAGTATGCTAGCCACACAAAAGGGAAAATAAGTGCTTCTTAAGTCTGGACTTGAAAGTCTCCACAGAATCTGACTGTTTTATTGATGCAGGGAGATCATTCCACAGAACAGGGGCACGATGAGAGAAAGCTCTATGACCTGCAGACAATTTTATAGACTAGTAGCAGAACCTTAAAATCTGATCTCACTGGGACAGGAAGCCAGTGAAGTGAAGCCTCCCTGGTAGTCTGTCAGGGCCCGGGGCCTTTCGGGGGTTGATCCTCTGCAGCACATGGTGCAACCTATTCGAAATCCGAAGTGATTATTTTATATTGCATGGCATCAAGTGGGACAAAGTGGGACGCACTGACATGACAAATTGCGCGGCGGTGGGGAGATCAAATTTGTGCAAGTGTTAAGGTGCACGGGTGAGTGAACAGTGGGTGAACAATTCAACGCTTGGTGAATTCTGCTTTGTAATTATTGGAAGAGTTGACATCGAAGAATCAAAGTGATGTCGCTATGAACGCTTGGCCATAATGCCAGTTATCCTGTGGTAACTTTTCTGACACCTCCTGCTTAAAACCCAAAAAATCAGAAGGATCGTGACGCCCCACTTTCACAGTCTATATTCATGCGGAAAATCAAGCTCAAGTGAGCTTTTGCCCTTCTTGTCCATGGGAGGTTTCTGTCCTCCCTGAGTTTGCCTTCGCACAGCTGTGTTAGAGTTGTGACAGGTGTGCTGCACCAGTCAAACTACCCGCCATCGCTTGAGATCAGAAGCAAGAGCTTTCCCCCACCACCCCCAAAAAATGTTTTTGCAGAGATGGGGTTTGCGATCAAGATTTCCTGAAGTAATTGATCCATAAACTGCTACTAAGAAAATATATCATGAATGATATGCACGTTTTGCGATTTAAGGTTTGGGAGACCTGTGTTCACCTTTTGTGGGATATTTAATTCATGGTTTGTAGCAAAATTAACGGTTTGTGGAAATTCTCAGTTTGCGTAAATTTTCATTAATGGTTTGTGGATAATTCACGATTTGCGGCAGATTCACGTTTTGGGGGTCAACAATATTTCACTCTTAAGGTTTCCATTGGACCCACAGAGATGAGCAAACTAATCACAGACTCCACACAAAAAGGACCAGGTGGGTAGTGATCACAAGACGTTGTTCTTGTGAGAAACAGTGCTAAACACTGAGCCACCGTGCTACCCAGGGTGATATTTTTGTCTATATATTAAGTAATTTCTGTTTAAATGTGGATTTGGCTGCTCAGTTATTGTGAAGCCAGGTGACAATTTCAGCTAAAACTTAAAATACTTTGCATATTGTTTTCTGTTTTGGAATGGTAAATGGACTGCATTTATATAGCACTTTTCCATCTGCATCAGACGCTCAAAGTGCTTTACAAATAATAACATTCACCCCGATGTGAGGGTGCTGCCATACAAGGCACTCACTACACTCCAGGAGCAACAAGGGGATTAAAGACCTTGCCCAAGGGCCCTTAGTGATTTTCCAGTCAGACTGGGATTTGAACCGAGGATCTTCTGGTCTCAAGCCCAACGCCTTAACCACTAGACCATCACCTTCCCCTGAACTCTGAATGAACTGTTAGCGATTTCATTGGCGTAACATCGTGCACCCAGTGTGCAGTGGCTGTGCATGGAGGAGCGGAGGGAGAAGAAAGCGGACAAGAGGTACACAGCTACTTGGGATACCAACTCCAGATGTAGAAATGCTGCCTTGGTCAAGGGCAGTGAAAGGAGCAGACCCTCATAAGTATGGTTTTTAAGGGACATTCTCAAGAAGATTCAGTTCCAGATGCTTGCTTCTCAGTGACTGCAGTCATCTTACATAATACACAAGAAGTCAACCATCAACTGCATCCTACCTGTCTGAGGATGTACAGTAGTGTTCAGAATAATAGTAGTGCTATGTGACTAAAAGATTAATCCAGGTTTTGAGTATTTCTTATTGTTACATGGGAAACAAGGTACCAGTAGATTCAGTAGATTCTCACAAATCCAACAAGACCAAGCATTCATGATATGCACACTCTTAAGGCTATGAAATTGGACTATTAGTAAAAAAAAAAAAAAAAAAAAAAAGTAGAAAAGGGGGTGTTCACAATAATAGTAGCATCTGCTGTTGATGCTACAAACTCAAAACTATTATGTTCAAACTGCTTTTTTAACAATCCTGTGAATCACTAAACTAGTATTTAGTTGTATAACCACAGTTTTTCATGATTTCTTCACATCTGCGAGGCATTAATTTTTTGGGTTTGGAACCAAGATTTTGCCCGTTTACTATTGTGCTTGGGGTCATTGTCTTGTTGAAACACCCATTTCAAGGGCATGTCCTCTTCAGCATAAGGCAACATGACCTCTACAAGTATTTTGACATATCCAAACTGATCCATGATACCTGGTATGCAATATATAGGCCCAACACCATAGTAGGAGAAACATGCCCATATCATGATGCTTGCACCACCATGCTTCACTGTCTTCACTGTGAACCGTGGCTTGAATTCAGAGTTTAGGGGTCGTCTCAAAAACTGTCTGTGGTCCTTGGACCCAAAAAGAATAATTTTACTCTCATCAGTCCACAAAATATTCCTCCATTTCTCTTTAGGCCAGTTGATGTGTTCTTTGGCAAATTGTAACCTCTTCTGCACGTCTTTTATTTAACAGAGGGACTTTGCGGGGGATTTTTGCAAATAAATTAGCTTCACACAGGCGTCTTCTAACTGTCACAGCACTTACAGGTAACTCCAGACTGTCTTTTATCATCCTGGAGCTGATCAATGGGTGAGCCTTTGCCATTCTGGTTATTCTTCTATCCATTTTGATGGTTGTTTTCTGTTTTCTTCCACACGTCTCTGTTTTTTTTTTTTGTCCATTTTAAAGCATTGGAGATCATTGTAGATGAACAGCCTATACTTTTTTGCACCTGCGTAGATGTTTTCCCCTCTCCAATCAACTTTTTAATCAAACTACGCTGTTCTTCTGAACAATGTCTTGAACGTCCCATTTTCCTCAGGCTTTCAAAGAGAAAAGCATGTTCAACGGGTGCTGGCTTCATCCTTAAATAGGGGACACCTGATTCATACCTGTTTTCTCCACAAAATTGACGAACTCACTGACTGAATGCCACACTATTATTGTTAACATCCCCTTTTCTACTTTTTTGTACTAATAGCCCAATTTCATAGCCTTAAGAGTGTGAATATCATGAATGCTTGGTCTTGTTGGATTTGTGAGAATTTACTGAATCTACTGGTACCTTGTTTCCCATGTAACAATAAGAAATATACTCAAAAACCTGGATTAATCTTTTTAGTCACATAGCACTACTATTATTCTGAACACTACTGTACATGTAAATACTGGCAGGGCCTCTTTGTAGCCTTTTTTAAGTGTTAATTTGATTGATTGGGCTTCTTTGTGTGACATCTGGGGAATTTGTGGGATCCTTTATAAGTTGCTGGACATCATCTTGTTGTTCTTCTTTTGGCTGCTTCCATTAGGGGTTGCCACAGCAGGTCAACTGTTTCCATGTCACCCTGCATTCTCTGCATCTTCCTCTGTCACACCATCTACCTGCATGTCCTCCCTCAGCTCATCCATAAGCCTCCTTTTTGGCCTCCCTCTTCTTCTGCCTGGTGACTCCATCCTCAGCATATTTTCCCATGTACCCTGGGTCACTCTTCTGCACGTCTAAGCCGTCTCAATCTAGTCTCTCTGACTTTGTCTCCAGACCGTCTGATCTGAGCTGTCCCTCTATATTCATTCCTAATACTATCCATCCTTGTCACTCCCAAAGAGAATCACAAGGTCTTCAGCTCTGCCACCTCCAGCTCTGCCTCCTCTCTTTTTGTTAGTGTGACTGTCTCTAAGTCAACATACCTGGTCTTACTTTATCTTGTAGACTTTGACTTTCACACTTACAAATAACCTGTCACAAATCACTCCTGCCACCTTTCTTCACCCACTTCAGCCTGCCTGTGCCATTCTTTACCTCTCTACTACATTCTCCATCACTTTTGATTGTTGACCCCAAGTATTTAAACTCATCTACGTTAACTACCTGTATTCCTTGTAACCACACTATACCACCGGGCCCTCTTTCATTCACACACGTACTCAATCTTGCTCCTACTGACTTTCATTCCCCTTCTCCCTGGAGCATCTCTCCAGGATAGTCTTAACCTGCTCTCTACTCTCACTACAGATCATAATGTCATCTACAAACATCATAATCCATGGTGACTCCTGTCTGATCTCGTCTGTCAACCTGTCCATACCATTGCAAATATGAAAAGACTCAGAGCTGATCATGGGTGTAATCACACCTCCATCTTGAATGTACCTTCAATATTTTGCCCATTTAAAGTTTTTGATTTCTACCCACATGACTGCATCCATATCACTTCACTGTACAGATTTGAAATCATTGTACACAGTGTCGCTATTCCGGTGGCCATCTTACTCATCAAATTTTACACCAATTCCTGTAAAACATCAACTTATCTCAAAAATTTGTGGCATCTAAACTCGAATGTGGCCTGTTCTCTTCTGGGGAGAGTGAGTCAACAACAAATGTGGCACGCTTTTGCTTTTAGGTTTGGACTTAAGAAGATAAGGGTAAAGTAACCAATTCCATTTATGCTTCAAAAATTTCTGATTGACATAATCCAGTCACTCACTTCAATAATAATAATAATAATAATAATATACATTTTATTTGTATTGCACCTTACATTTCAAAGAAATCTCAAAGTGCTACAGCAAGGATTTAAAAACAGAATTAAAACAGATTTCAAAAAACAATTCAAACGATAAGATATCTAAAAGGCCTTTTGAAATAACAATGTCTTTAGGCCTTTTTTAAAGGCCTCCACACTTTGTGGGGCCTTCAGGGTCTCTGGGAGGGAGTTCCAGAGCCGAGGGGCCACTGCCTGGAAGGCCCTGTCTCCCATAGTGGAGAGTCTGGTCCTGGGTTGGTGAAGGCAGTGTGAGGAGGTGGTGGAGCGGAGAGATCTTGAGGTGGTGTGTGGGGTGAGGAGTTCACTGAGGTAGGCAGGGGCGGTTCCGTGCATGCACTGATAAGTCAGGAGGCAGATTTTGTACTCTATTCTGTATTTGATGGGCAGCCAGTGGAATGTTGTGGCAGAAAATGGGAATACTGGTGAGGGAGGAGGACTGGGTTTGATGTGGGGTACCGATGAGGATGGCTTGAGTTTTGTCAGTGTTTAGTTTAAGAAAGTTATGCTTCCATCTCCTCCAGGCAAGCCTGAAAGGCAGACGGCAGAGCTGAGGGGAGTGTGGAGTCCATTTTGATGTATAACTGTGTGTCGTCTGCGTAGCAATGAAATTAAATCTTGTGTTTATGGATGATTTGACCAAGGGGGAGCATGTAGATGGTAAAAAGGGTTGGACCAAGGACGGACCCTTGTGGCACTCCACAGCTGACAGTATGGGTTTTTGATTTGGATTGTCCGAGTGTAACACATTCTGTCCTGTTCATGAGATATGAGCAAAACCAGTTGAGAGTTGTGCCAGTGAGTCCTATTTCAGTGTTGAGGCGGTGGAGCAGGATGGTGTGGTCAATGGTGTCAAAAGCGGCTGATAGATCCAGTAGGAGGAAGAGAGATGGTGAGCCCTGGTCCGCAGTCATTAGAAGGTCGTTCATGATGCGGACCAGGGCTGTTTCTGAGCTATGTGCTGAGCGGAAACCAGACTGAAATATTTCATATAGGTTATGGGTGTGGAGGTGATCATGGAGTTGGACTGATACGACTTTTTCCAGGACTTTGGAAAGGAAAGGCAGGTTTGAGACAGGGCGGTAATGAGCCAGGATTTTCGGGTCGAGTGAGGGTTTTTTGAGATGAGGGTGAATAATGGCTGATTTGAGAGCTGGAGGAACCTGACCGGATTTGAGTGACTGGTTAATCATTTCTTTGATTAGAGGACTAATAGCTGTACTGTTTGACTTTAGTAGTGGTGTAGGGAGAGGATCCAATGAACAAGTAAATGTTTTCATGCATTTTATGATCCTCTCTACCTCTGTGAAATTGGTGTCCATGAAATCTGAAAAAGTGTGGAGTGGGTTGGAGATACTGAGTTTAAAGTGAAATGGTGTTGTAGCAGGGAGATGAGACCGAATTGTGGCTACCTTTGTTGTGAAAAAGTCCAAAAACCTGTTACACTGATCTGTGCTGGTATCGGTGTCGGAGTGTGTGGGAGGTTTGAGGAGAGAGTTGATTGGTGAAAATAACTGTTTTGTACCCGTACAGTTAGAAATTTTATGAGGGAAGTATTGGGACCTGGCTGTGGCGAGTGCTCTAGAGTATTGTTTCTGGTGTTCACGGTAAACCTGTTTGTGTATGTGTAAGCCACTGGAGACGTATCTGCGCTCCAGGGCGCGACCAGCAGTTTTCATTTTTCGGAGCTCTGTTGTGTACCAAGGAGCTGACCTGGAAAAAGTTACTGTTCTTGTTTTGATTGGTGCATGTAACTCGAGGATGTTGTGAAGACTAGAGTTGTAGTGCTGAACGGATTCATTAACTGATGTGAACTGTGTGACTTGTGAAATTTTCTGTATGTCCTGGTTGAAGAGAATGGTGTCAATTGCTTTTACATTTCTGAACCGGATTTGATGTTTTGTTTGGAGGTATGTTTCTGCTAATGACAGTTCCAGGGAGACGGCCTTATGGTCAGACATGCCCAGGTCGTACAGCTTTGTTTTTAATGGGAGCATTGTCTGTTATGACCAAATCAAGAGTGTGGCCTTTTGTGTGTGTGGGAACTGTTATATGTTGAGTGAGGTGAAGGCAGTCCAGGAGATCTAGGAGCTCTGCAGCTGGGCGGTTTGTGGGGGAGTCGACATGAACGTTGAAATCTCCCAGTATAAGTGTACTATTGGAGGTTGCACAGAGTGATGTTAGTAGGTCTTGAAGTTCAGCAGTGAATCCAGGGTGTGGTTTTTGGGGGGCGGTAGATGAGGAGAATTTTATTGTTTCTTTTTGTGATCTACATTTGAATAACAAGCACTCAAATGTGATGAGCTCTGGCAGTGGTAGAGGTGTTATAATAAGATCTTTATGGTAAATTACAGCAAGACCCCCACCCCGGCCTGTGGACCTGGCCCTTTCCAGGTATGTGTATCCTGGGGGACATGCTTCATTTAGTGCCAGATATGAGTCTGATTTGTGCCAGGTTTCTGTAAGGCACATCATATGTATTTGTTTGTCGAGAATATGTTCAAATATTAGGCTGGTTTTATTTGTGAGTGATTGGGAATTGAAGAGTGTTATTCTTATCTTGGAGATGTTCTTGCATCTTGGCAAAGTCCGGAGCAGGCGGAAATCCACTCCACGTTTTCCCTGTTTCCCTTTATTTGTCATCGTGCTGGTCGTGTTCTGATGACGTCGTTGCCAATGACGCGTTGAATGTGTGCCGCGGAGATGCAGTCGGTGAAGAGGTCATGGTCCGGGCTGGCCAGTGGAATATTCCTCATGTCTTAGATGTGGGCGATTTGTAGCCGGATTGAGGATGATGGTGGTGGAGCCTAGTTTCCTCGGCATTCAGTAGAGCCTTCTGGGCGGGATGTGCAGGCCCGGCGTGTGAGTGCAGCGGGGCTAGCGTGCATGGTCTGCCCCAGGTAGAGGCGTCGCTCCCAGACCCCAGTGGCTTCATCTCGCCGATCGCCTCACCCGTCCTGGACACCAGAGCAGCGCTCAAAGGAAGGACAGAGGAATGGAGGTGAGGTTGATGCAATGCTGAGTAGGATGAACAAAGTGAGAATACCTGTAGGTTATTGTTGTTGCTCCTGTTAGCGGTGGTGTTGGCATGGCTGTCCTCTGCTGGGCAGCAGAGTGGGCCGGGACACTGGTGGATGTCCCCGGATAACAGGAGGCAGATGGCAATGATAAGTCCGATGGTTTGTTGTGGTTTTAGAGCAGTTTTGGTCTGTGTTGAGAACTGGCCGTAGAGACGAGGAAAGATGAAAGTGGTAGCCAGGGTGAACTTGCCGAATCCGAAATGTTTGTTTGCTTGGATTGTCATTTGCATGTTGAAAGATGGCAATATTTTTCCGTGAGAGTAATAATCAGTTTTCGACAGGGGTCGGAGTAGACAAAATTACTCATGAGCAGTATATGAATGAAGACGGCTGCAGCTGCCCCTGCCGTACCTGGCGTCGCCATCTTGAGTCCCGCCATCTATTCAACTGGATAGTTTGCTGTTTTTCTCTGTTCCACTGCACCACAGTCTATGACTTGCAGGTACTAGGCAGATGGGCATGGCCACACTCAGGCAGAAGACCACACCTCTTTTGATACAGAAGATGAAACTAGATGGATGCAGCTTCTGGGCATGAAATGAAATGTTAGTGCCTTATGAAAACAAATAAGCATATTGCTATAATCATACTGTGCAGAGTTGTACCATGTATTCTGTGTACAGTTCAGTGCATTTATCCATTGTGTGCATACTGTACGGTTCAACACAACTATGTGTATTGTGACATCCCTAATCTGTAGTACTCTTTCTTGTCATGAAACCATATTGCTGCTCAACCTGTTTTCCAAGTTTAGCTTCTACTTTGCCCATAACTTCATGCTGTGGCTGATTATCTTAATGCCTCTGTAGTTACTGCAGTTCTGCACATCACCCGTGTTCTTAAAAACTGAAACCAGCACACTTTTTCTCCACTCAGGCTTCCTCTTACTTTCCAAGATTTTATGAAACAATCTGGTTAGAAACTCCACAGCCGTTTCTTTGGAGCATTCCCATGCCCCCACTGGTATGTCATCTGGACCAACTGCCTTTCCACACTTCATCATCTTCTTAGCTATTGTCACTTCATCCCATTAATCCCTAGCACTTCTTGATGTACTCTCTCTATCATCCAGCCGCGCCCCCCTTGCTCGCCCATTTTCTTCATTCATCAGCTCCTCAAACTATTCCCTCCACCTTCTTAACACACTCTCCTCACTTGTCAGCACAGGCACCCTTCAACCCACTCTGATCAATAGCCTTTATAGGCTAGCTGGCATAGCACCTCCAACAGTACGAAAGGAAGCATGCGCAAGAGTTGAAAAGAACAAACAGACAGACTCCAGATACTCCTTGTACCAACACACAGGAGTTTCCAGTCACCTGAAATCAAGGAAAGGTTTTGTAACCATCCAGCCACTGCCAGCAGGGACCACAGTAAAAGGTCATAGGAGAAAAACCTAGAAAGCTCAATCTGAATCTATACAAGACCCCAAAGACAAACTAGAGAAAGGAAATAAACTAAGCAGGAGAGAGTGGTGCGCACTGAACAGGGCACACACTGGAGTATGTAAAACAGGGAAAAATATGGTGAGGTGGGACCTACAAATGGATAGTAGCTGCAATTGTGGAGAACCCAAACAAGACCTGGTCCACATAAAACACTGCCCACTAAGCATTCACATGCATGCTTAGGTGGCAGTGTTCTTTGTTTTTTTCCACTGATAACGACCTAAAAAATCCCACACCATCAGCAAAATCATGGCTCTGTCTGGTCTGAGAAGATACGATGAGCGCATTACCATCTGCATAATTTATCATACTAAACATCTTTTCCAGCTCTGCTCCTTTGTCTGGCCAATCGATACAAGTCCTTTTCTGCTTCTTTAGTGTTTTAACTGCTTGTACAGCTCGCTATATGCCTTTTTCTTAGCATGTACCACTTCTCAGTTGACCTTACGCCAGATCTTTTTGTACTCCTGTTTACTTTCTTCATCACGCTGACTGTCCCAATTAATTTTCACCAGCCTCTTTTTGCTTATACTTTACTGAACATCTTCATTCCACCACCAAGTCTCTTTGTCTTCCTTCCACTATCCAGATGATGTTGCTGGACATCATAACCCACCAAAATACAGTCAATATGATCACACTGGGGAGTGGATGCAGATTTTCTGGCTTCCTCCCTTCCTGAATTCTGGTATGTTCTAGCTGTTACTCTGTTCACTTCTTGCATGCACTGGGTTAGGTAAGGTCATGGAGTTTAGCAAATTTGGTTCCTTTATGGGGTCACTGACCTTGACTTTGCAGATGCTGTCATCTTAATAGAATCAGTGAGAACATGAGAAGTTAAGTGAGGAGTTATTGTCTGGTTTTATATTGACCTTGGATGAAAGCTAAAACCCAGACTTTCAATGACATCCTGGACTCGACCATAAGAATTTAATCTGTTTGTGGTGGAAGTCTAGAACTTGCTGAGAAATCATTTGTGGTGGCAGTGACACTAATGTCTCTGCAGCCTTAGCCTTTAAAATTAATACATGCCTGGGAAGAGTTTATAGAGTCATGGGATCACTGGACAAAGGTGTTTGGCAATGACAATACCTTTATAGTATCACAAAAATCCATGTCTTGAGAGTCCTGTTGCTGTAGTCTTGCTGTATGCACAGTTGAGACTTGTATTCTAGCCACCATCCTAAAGCCACAACAGGATGTCTTTGGTGCTAGTTCTAGCTGGAGAATCCTTGGATACCTTTGGAATGACTGTCAAATGAATGTTTACTTGGGGAAACTCTGAGACGTACTTGCATAATGAAAGAACGAGCAATATGACCCATGAACATGTGCAGCACATCCCTGAGCAGGATCCAGTGTGTGGGATGTCCACATATAACTTGGTAGTGACTACTTTCAGGAGGAGGAATGCAGCTGTTCTCTGCTTGGGTGGTTGCCAACAAGAATCCGGGTGGTTCCATTTGTGTGATGTATGCGGCAATGCAGGGGATAGGAGCAGGGATGGTAGCCAAGTGGTTATTGCACTTTGTTTCAGTGCAGAAGGTTCCCAGTTCAAACGACTGAGGCATCCGGCATGCAGAACCAGCTTGGATTTGCTGTGGCGACCCCTAGTGGGGGAAAAACGGGAGCAGCCAAAGGGACTTGCTATGTAGCAATGCATAGGACCACCGCATGTTACTGAACTTGACCTTGATGTATGACCCTACAAAAATTCTTATATAGACTGAGAATAGATTAGTTAGAACTTTATTAATCCCTTGGGAAGACTCCCTCAGGGAAATTGACGCTCCAGCAGCATTGGATAGTAGCACACAGGGTTAGAGCACACAGAATATCAAAAGTAGAAGTGAGAAACAATTTGCAAAAAGTAAATACATATATAAATACCAGAACTACTGGCTTACTGGCTACAACTGCTCCTTTCCTTCTCGTCCTTTGTCTTCCTGTTACTCCTCCTCCCCCCAAGTGAGGAGTTGAATAGTCTGATGGCCTGAGGGACAAGGGAGTTTTTCAGCCTGTTGGTCCTGCACTTGGGAAGGAGTAGTCTTTGGCTGAACAGGCTCCTCTGGTTGCTGATGACTGTGTCCAGAGGGTGACTGACATCGTCCATAATGTCCAGCAGTTTGTCCAGTGTTCGCTTCTCTGCCACTGATACCAGAGAGTCCCCCTTCATGGTAACCAACCACAGAGCTGGCCCGCCTGATCAGTTTGTCCAACCTTGATGTGTCCTTCTTGGTGTTAAAGAGGACGCTGGCTACCACAGACTGGTTGAACATCCACAGGAGTTTCCTGTAGATATTAAATGACCGCAGCCTCCTCAGGAAGTACAGCCTGCAATGTCCCTTCCTGTACAGGTGGTTGGTGTGGGTTGTCCAGTCCAGTTTGCTGTCCAGCCCAAGGTACTTGCAGGAATCCACAGCCTCCACCTTACCTCCCTTGATCAGAACTGGTCATGGTCTTGGTCTGGACTTCCCAAGGTCAATGACCAGTTCCTTTGTCTTTGAGGTGTTGAGCTGTAGATGGTTTGTGTGGCATCAGACAACAAAGTCCCTCACTTGGCTCCTGTACTCCTCCTCTCTGTCATCCCTGATGCATCCAACAGTGGCTGTGTCATCTGTGAACTTCTGGATAGGACGCAGCTCAGAGTTGTAACAGAAGTCTGAGATGTACAGGGTGAAGAGAAGAGGGGCCAGCACCATGCCCTGTGGTGCTCCAATCTTGCTGATCAGTGTCAGAAGTGGTGTCCCTCAGCCTGACATACTGCAACGGTGCAGTCGGTGAGGTAGGTGGAGATCCAAGTGACCAGACAGGGGTCCATTCGCATCCTGTTCAGTTTGTCCTGAAGCACAACGGGCTGGATGGTGTTGAAGGAGCTTGAGAAGTCCAGGAGGAGAATCTGCACTGTGCCGCTTCCCTTATCCAGGTGCGAGTGGGCTCAGTGTAGCAGGTAGATGATGGCATCCTCCACACCAATACCTACATGGTATGCAAACTACAGACAGTCCTGGGCGTGTTGCATGTGGGGTTTGAGGAGGTTGAGGAAGAGCCGCTCCAATGTCTTCATTAGGTGTGAAGTGAGTGCCACTGGGCGGAAGTCATTCAGCTCACTGGGCTGGCTCTTCTTAGGAACTGGAACAATGTACAATGTCTTCCAGAGGGTGGGCACTCTCCTTAGCTGCAGACTAATGTTGAAGATACATTATAGTGGTTCTCCTACTTCGGCCGCAGAGGTCTTCAGTAGTCGGGGACACACTTTGTCCTGGCCTGCTGCTTTCCTGAGATGACGATTCCTCGCCTGTCCTTTGACCTGGTCCAGTGATGTATGGAGGAGGTTGTGTTGAGGTAGATGAGGAAGAGGAGGAGTGGGCTGCTGCTGTGATGTCTTGGAGGGCAGGGGGGTCCTTAGGGAAGAAGAAGAGATGGCTGCAGTGAGGGAGAGGTTGGGGGGGCGGGAACTGATTGAAGAAGTCGTTGAAGCCCCTTTCACACCGGGGCTGCTCCCAGTTGCTCCCTGTTGCGTCATGACGACGCAGGAATTTCTGCGTCAGGTACGCGCAGCAGGGCGCAGAGAGGAGGTGAGGACGCAGCCTGCAGGTTCTCTGCACAGAGAAGTCAGAGTGCACAGTTTGGCTGCAGCCAGACTGTGCACTCTGACTTCTCTTCTACTTTATATTTGTTCTTGTGCTGAGTTGCAGGTCTGCGCAGAGTTCTGTTATAGTTTATCTTTCCTCCTTTGACCGTGAACGAACCGTCCGTGAGCAAATGTGGAAATGTCTGGAGTTTTGCTTGATGTTGACATGTCCTGTCTCTGGCAATCAGTCTGTAAGCAGGACTTTTATGGACTTTATGTAAACATTTGTGAGAGAAAAGCAAGGAGCTGCTGCAGCTGCAATCCGCATTTTTATTTTCTGTGCTGTTTTTTGCGTGTGTAGTTTTTACTGCATTGTGTACACGGTATAGAAACAATCCTGCGTGATTTATACTGCGGGAACAATGGAACACAACAAGAATCATAAATTTGCATCGGGTAACGTTGTCTTGTGAGGGTGTGGCTTCCATTCACGCTGAGTACCGTCCTGTTGCTCTGACTTGCGCTGAAACCACTTAATTCTGCGTTGAGCAGAGGACACAAACAAAAATTAAACATGTTTAATTTTTGGCATCCGATTTGCTTCGTCCTTTGTGCCCCTTGCGCTGTTATGGCGCCAAGCTGCATCATCTCGGCACTGAGTTGCTTCCACGTGGCGTCGTCATGACGACACACGACGCAACTGGGAGCAGCCCCGGTGTGAAAGGGGCTTAAGTTCGTTCTTCTCCATTGTCCCCATATAACTCTGGTCTTCGTGTTCTGGTCTGTGATGGTTTTCGCACCTTCCCAGACCTCCCTCACATTGCTTTTTTTTTTCAGCTTCTTCTCCAGCTTTCTCCTGTAGCTGACCATTGCTTCTCTCACATAGTGTTTCACCTCCCGCTGTGTTGCCTTAATAATGTCCATGTCTCTGCTTCTGACGATGGCCTTCTTCCTGTTGAGAACAGACTTCCTGCAATTCCCATGGTTTGTTATTAGGGTAAAGCCCCTTTCACACCAGGTTGTTTTGAGTTGCTTCATGCTGTGTCATAACGACGCATGAATGTCTGTGTCAGCTGCGCGCAGCAGGGGGCAGAGAGGAGGTGAGGACGACGCAAAGGAGAACCTGCACACCTACTCAGCTGCAGCCAGTCTGTGTGCGCTCTGATTTCTTTTCTAGTTTGTATGTCTTGTGCTGAACTGCAGGTCTGCGTTCTGAGTTCTGTCATAGTTTATCTTCTCTGACCGCGAGCTGCGTGTACGTGAATGGACCAAATGTGGAGATGTCTGGATTTTGTATTTTGTGGACATGTCCTGTCACTAGCAATCAGTCTATGAGCAGGACTTTGGACTTTATTCAGAAACAATTGTGAGAGAACTTAAGGTAAGAGCAAGCAGCTGCAGTCAGGCTGCAATCAGCATTTTTTTTTCTGTGCTCTTGGAGTGTGTAGTTTTTACTGTGTTGTGTACACGGTAAAAACAATCCTGTGTAATTGGGAACAATGGAACACAGCAGGAATCATAAATTGGCATCAAGTAACGTTGTATTGTAAGGGTGTGGCTTCCAGTCACGTTGAGTGCCATCGCTTTGCCCTGACTTGCGTTGAAACCACGTCCTTTCTGCCTTGAGCACAGGACGCAAAAAAAAATTAAACGTTTAATTTTTGGTGTCCAATTTGCTTCTTCCTTTGCGTCCCTCGTGCTGTTGTGGCATTGAGGTCTCGGCACTAGGTTGCTTCCACGTGGCATCCTCATGACGCCGCATGACGCAACTCGAAGTGGGCCCGGTGTGAAAGGGGCTTAACAGCAGACAGTCTTGATTGGGGAGACCACATCTGCACAGAAGTTGAGATAATCCGTCAGACAGCGTGTCAGCCCCTCTGTCCTCACTGCATGGGTTAATCAGCTCATCCCAGATCATTGTGTTGTAGCAGTCTCTCAGAACACCTTCCATTTCAGGACATACCGGGCCTAGAATAAGGCCTGGTACAAGTTGTGTGTGAGGAAAGTGATGAACTATGAGTAACTCACTCCACCAACTGACAGTGGGGGTCATGTGATTACCCCTGTCTTTCCATCTTTGTCTGCAGATGCTGTAGCTCAAAAACCAATTTGACTTTTGAGATGGTCTTTTGGTCATGGAATTGTTAATTAAATTGTTTTGTTTTTCCCAAAGGTGCCAGATGTAGGTTTTACAGTTGTGGTGGTTGGATTCTCCCTGAGGCAGACTGTCAAACTTGAACAAAATCTGTTTTTATGTTGAAAATTGAGGGGCTGCACCCAGCAATATTTGTAAATCCATTACTCTAAAACAGTGGGTCTCAAACCGTTGCTCAAGGATGACCTGAATGACCTAATCAGCTTGTGGCAGAGAGAGAGATCGAAAATGTGTAGTTAGCAAGGTGAAGTCCAGATTGAAAAGATGTTCCTGCTAGCCTGGCTAATGGGGAATTCCCCTTTGGCTGACCTGGTAGAGTCTTGGTCTCGAGTGCAAGCAATCCGGTGTTCGAATCCCACCGCCATCCCTGCCATAAAAATAAGTCATCCGGTCACAGTAGGTTAGGTGGTCCTTGAGGAACAGCTTGAGAACCACTGCAATAAAACTAGTGTTCCAGTCTCCTGTGCTGATTGGGCAGTTGTTAATGTCTGTCATCTAGATGATTTTTTTTCTTCCAGTGCTGATATTGAACTTTGCCACGTGGCTTATTCTGTCGGAGGAGGTTGCACGTAGGTTGCCCAAAATGATAACTGAATCAGAAGGGAGGAAGAAGGGCCTTTATTGTCTTTGTACATACATGGATACATACATCAGAAGTTGTCATTTGCATTTAATCCTTTCCAGTTACATGCAATCCAACCACAAGTTCAGCGCCCAGGGAGGTGTTCTCTTGGTCAAGATAAGACAAAGGAGTATACCCTATTGTACATGTTTTAAAAGGAGTGCCTGGAGGAGGAAACCCACACAGACAGAGATAACATGCAAACTTCAGAGAAAGCAACTAGAGTGGGATCAAACCTCAGATCTTCTTGCGGTGAGGCAAGAATGCTAACCACTAAGCCACTATGCGAAAAGAAAAATGTTAAATTTGTCCTTTTTTAAACTATTTCCTTTTTTGGAGGCTGGCTGCTCCTTCATGTACCATCTGTCTAAAACACAATACACAGAGGAACTTTTCCCCAGGCACAGGTTGTCTACTGGAGTGCAATAGCCTGTAGTTTCCTGCACTTGGCACTTAGTGTAAAACTGGTAGTCAGAATGTTAACACTCCCCTGTAGTCCTCTTTTGTACAGGTATACAGTGTGCCTGAATGGTGCTCATAAATTGGTTGCTGTCCCTACTCCAATAGATCACTTGCCCTGCCTATTTTACATTTGTCCCTGCTCTGCCCACTGATTAGGTAAATCTGGTGTCTGCCAGTTCTTTACTGGCTCAATGAAAGTTAGGTCAAGTCTAGGAGCATGCCATGATGTCACACATTGCTGCATCCATCACACCACGGAACCACCCTGTTTCTTGGGTGGCAACCATCCCGGCAGACAACTTGTGCATCCCTGTTGTGTGGGCCGCCAGAAGAGGAGGTACTGCTGGCCCACCACCAGAGGGCGCCCTGCCTGAAGTGCGGGCTTCAGGCACGAGGGGGCGCTGCCGCCTTACAGGAACAGCCGAGGTGACAGCTGTCACTCATCAACTATGACAGCTGTCACCGATCATCTGCACTTCACCCTGGATAAAAGCAGGATGACACCTCCACCACGTCGCCGAGATATCGACTTCTTTGAGAGGTAACTTTCTCTGCCTGCGTTGATTGATTCCAAGAGCTATTGTGTTGCAGCTGTCTACTCAGAGGACCGGCGTGGGTCGCGACTGTTTCGTCCTACTTCCCACCAGATAAGTGCAGTACCAGATCCGACACGCCGAGACGGTGGCCACCTGGGGACTTCGGGACTTGGCGGCTCCAGTATCCTTCGGGTTCGGTGGCGGTGGAAATCGTGTGGTTCCGGTTCATCTCCAGACGGACGTCTCCTATCGTCGAGCCTGCCCACACGACACCTTCATTCATTGACTTGTATCTATTCTATAATCTGCTGTGTGTGGTTGTGACATTCACAACAGTAAAGTGTTCAAATTTAACTCCCTCTATTGTCCGTTCATTTACGCCCCCTGTTGTGGGTCCGTGTCACTACACTTTCCCAACACATCCCTCCCTCTTGAAAGTAACCATCTATCTGCCAGAGCCAGATGAAGTATGGGTGTCCCCTTGGCCTTCTGTAGCCACTGGGATGCTCAACATTCCAGCACCTATGTGCTATGCACAGAGAAATGCATCACATGGCCAAAATGTCAAAGTTGATGCTCCCTGACAATGCAAATGATACTTCTCAACTTGGTCTCCCTAAGTAACTCCAGCTGTACCCAAGGATCGTCCAAAGAGACTTGGTACTAAAGACATCTAGTCATTGCCTTTTGACATTGGTTAGTGTCAAAGTGACAAAACCACACATTTTAGACAGAAAGCACCAGAATCCTAAAGACTTGGATCTTGGTTCTCCTGCAAAGATATAGGCATCGCCAAACACCTGTGTCCAGCGACCTCATGGCTTCATATGTTCTTGCCAGGCATATCCCGATCTCAAAGGCCAAGACCCCAGAGACATGAATCTCACTGCCAAGATAAGTGAATGTCTCAATGGGTTCAACACTTTCAGTACAAATAGATACACTTCTGATGGCAGAGTGTAGGAAGTAATTAAAAGCCTGGATCTTATTCTTAAGCCAGGATGATCACAAACCCAGACATTCCAATTCCTCACTGAGCTTTTCTCTGGCTAGTTAATTATTGGAGTAGATCAGTTAAAGAGAAAAATATGTCAGGTGACAAAATACACACACACACACACACACAAAATATGGAGAAGCTTAGTGTTTACACCAAACATCAAGAAACATGAATTCACTTCAACATACAGGAGGCTCAAGTAGTTATTTGTTGTGTAGATATGCCATTATCTCAAGAGAGATAAAATGCATAGCTATGCTACCAGGCTGAAAACTGTTAACATTCCAGGCTTCTTGGACGCTGCACTTTCTGAAAAACCCAAAGCAGCTCATAGGACACTTTATTCTGCCACAGTCCGATACTTTTTCAGTGCTCCAAACCAGAACTTGTGGCTTTCCATTGGCCAAGCAAGGGACCAATTCTAATTTGTAGTTCCAGATAACGATCTCTTACCAGAGCAAACTGGACCATTCCTCTGGTCTCAAGCCCAACACTTTAACCACTAGACCATCACCTCCCCAATGGTAAATGGACTGCATTTATAGAGTGCTTTTCCATCTGCATCAGACGCTCAAAGCATTTTACAATAATGCCTCACATTCGCCCCGATGTGAGGCTGCTGCCTTACAAGGTACTCACTACACACCGGTAGCAACTAGGGGAATAAGGGCCTTGCCGAGGGGCCCTTAGTGATTTTCCAGTCAGGTTGGGATTTGAACCGAGGATCCTCTGGTGTCAAGCCCAACCATTCAGTACGTTAATGTTTCCCATAAACCCCCTGGCAGCCCCCTCTGCTTCCCAGAATGCACCGCGGTGCCAGCAGATGTCTGGTGTCCCACAGCGCATGTAAACAATGGCTAACAAGGATGTGGATGGTGTTGTTCCAGCGAGTTCATAGACGATTGACAATGACACGTTCTCCCAAGTTGAGCGGGTTATCTACAGGAGGTACAGCGCCTGTGATGCCCCAATATTGTCTTGTTGTCCATACTTCACGAGGTTTGTTGACATTGTGCCCTGAACCGGAACTCTGCTGAATCTGACCTCTCGCGTGAGCCACAGACTGTGATATGGCGTGAGATTCACAACTGCAAAACAGCGAATAGGGCTTTTGTAGTGCTACTTTTGCAGTTGCTCTACTAGTAATCAGTTGCACTACTGCACAACTGATTGCTAGTTTTAAAAGCTGTGTCAGGCCTGGGAGCATGCGTGGTGCACATATAGCCACATCCACTATACAACAGGAGTGCCTTGGGTCCTGTATGGTAGTCTCACGGGTGGCCAACTGGTCCAACCCAACCTTCCAAACATAACCATACATTTACAGACAGTTGAAACATGGGCATCCTGTTGCCCTTTGTAAGTTTTTGGAGTCAAGTAAAGATAGAAAATACACAGATTCAACAACATATTATAACTTGGTCAAAGGAACAAATTATTTAAAATTCATGAAAAGGGTAGAGGTGTCAACAGGTCAGGAGCTGGGAGGATCTCTGAGCAGAGGTGATGCTCCTTAGGTGTAGCAAGATGAAGTCCGAATTGAAATTGACGTTCCCCACTAGCTTGGCTAAAGGGGAATTCCCCTTTGGCTGACCTGGTAGAGTTCTGGTCTTTAGTTCGAGCAGTCCAGGGTTCGATCCCATTGCCGTTCCGGCCACAAAGGTCCTCCGGTCACATTAGCATTGAAAGAAACCAGCTACATTGGTTCAGACGTGTGGTGAGGATGCCACCTGGTCGCATCTCTTGGGGGGTCTCCAGGCATGTTCAACTGGGAGGAGACCCCTGTGAAGGTCTGGAGCAAGGAGCGACTATATTTCCCAGCTTGCTAGGGAACAACTCGGGATTCCCCAGAAGTAGACAGAGGGTCTGGCAGAGGATAGGGAAGTGTGGGTTGAGCTGCTTAGTCTACTGTCACTATGACCTAGAAAAGGAACAACAATGTGTTCATGAAAATGTTGTGAAGGGAACTGTATGAGTTTTTCACTTGCTTTTGCAGTGGGAACGTGCCATTCGATTCACATCAGGAATCCAATTCTGCCATTGTACAAGGCTACACTGAACCACCATTTGTTGTCATACAAATGTAGCAAGGTGAAGACCGGAGTGAAAAGATGTTCCCGCTAGCTTGGCTAATGGGGAATTCCCTTTTGGCTGACCTCGTAGTGTTCTGGTCTTTAGTTTGAGCAGTCCGGGGTTCGATCCCACCGCTGTCCCGGCCTCAAAGGTCCTCCGGTCACACAAACTTATCTGTGATCAATCTTATCAGTATACCCAAGGTAAAAAAAAAAAAAAAAAGGAAATATCCTTTCTGACATTTTGTGATGTGGCCTAGGGATTGACTGAGGACCAACAAATACATGGTTGTGCTGTTCAGTAAACAGCCTGAGTCACTTCTTTGGGTCAACACCCACTGACAATGAACAAGGGCTGAGAAATAAAGCAAAACACTGGACAAGGGTATCTGTCCACATGGTCCAATTACCAGCATGATAGGCTGGAAAAACTACTCTAACATGATATCAAGGGGCTCGTCACTTTCACTCTTAGCCATGCAACATGAGAGTTAATAAATGTTATGGCTGGCAACTAAGAGCACATGATTAAGAATACCTAAAGGTTTAGCTTGCATGAATGCTTCTTTAAAAGACAACAGGGAAGATTAACTTTGCGCTTGGTGACTTAGCATTTGTCCATTGGGTCTGGCAGGTATTTTATCTTATATATATGACTTTTCTTGTACAACCACTTGGTAAATCAGTTACAGAAAACATATGGTGCACACTGTAATTGCAGAAGAACCTGGGGTGGGGGTGAAATGTATTCACATGTGCTCAAGGCATATCACCCTCCTGGAGATGTTTCTTCTAGTCTTTCTGTGTGATCCAGCAAAACATATAGATCCTTTTCTTACATGGTTCGAGCATTCTTACATGGTTGTGTTTGGATGGTGCTGCCTGTGGCACAGCCTGTTTTGTCCAAAATTCATGTGCGGTCTTTTGAAAGTTAAATGTGTGTAGGGTTTCTGCCCTGGATTCACAATGCACATACATGGGTTAACAGGACTGGAAGCCTCCAAACACACTGTGGAAGAGTAGTTAGGGGATTGCCTGTTGGGATGAAGTAAGGTGGAGGTCTTGTGTGCCCTGTGGCCTCTAAGGTAACCATGAAGGCCTAACAGGGGCTCTGAACATGAGACCAATGAGGCTCTGGGGAAACAAAAAGTACTCAACGGTGGATTGGGCAGAGGAGGGGATGGCTCATAACCCAATGGCTGTGAAGGGAGATGAAGGTGGCAGCAGGTCCTCATGCCCAATCATCTGGGCATGGATCTGTCAAGGGCCACGTGTTTGTCGGCGTGCAACGACATTCCCACATTAAACAAATCCATGCACAGGCATTTCTAGACCCTGGATAGTGGAAGTCTGCCAAAAAATGCAGACAGGCAACACGGGGATGGAAAGCAGGACCCTGAACGGCAGGGGCTTCCCATAGCAACCGTGTGCAGCATCTGTCAGAAGCAGTGCATGTCAAGGCTAGCCTGTTTAGTCATCTCCACATCTGCCATCCCATCTGGGAATCGATCAAGAGACAGTCTTCCTTACCACTGAGGGATTACCACAACGACATGTGTTCCATTGTGGTATGCAAACTGGGACAGACTTATCCCATCCCCCTCCTCCCTACTAACCCTAACCTCAAGCAGACCAGACCCAGAGGGGTAACCCACTGCTTAGGCCATTCTAACAGTAACAGAGATCAAATAAACAGCCTACAACAAAGAATTTCCAAACATACAAAAATGGTAGTCCAGTTATAGATCATAACTGTCTATCATCCTCCCCAGGTGACAGTTACTGGTGAGTGCTCAGCTGCCTCCTCAACCAGGGTCCAGCAGGCAGAGGATGAGTCTTCGTAATATTACAGAAACAGGAGGAAGCAGTCCTACTGATTTTTGTAATGTTTAGGTGAAAGGACAATGTGGGATCGAAGATCACCTCAAGGTTTTTCACTTTATCACTGTGATATAACACATAAGTCTAAGGTTAACTTTAGCTGGTCAAACTGATGCCTCTGAAATATACTGTTTCATGGTTTTGTCTTAGGACTAGGATAAGGGTTTGGGTTTATTTTTTCCGGATGCATAAAACCTTTGGAAGTTTGAATAATATTTATGCTTCAGGCCCAAGACTTTACTTACTTCCAAAAGTCTTATGAAGTAGCCAAATTCTGATATGGGCCTGGTCCAGTTCCAGAATATTTCCAATTCGCATACTGCGCAAAATATGTTTGCTCATTTGAAGTATGCCTTTGCCTTCATTATTGCTAACATCAGGCATTTAGCACTATTGTATGTAGTTTTGTCATGGGGTGCCAAGGGTTTTTCTTTTTTATATTACTCTTTACACTAAAGTAGACTTTCAGAGTGGTTATTACCTTTAGTGCCCACCTTTCAGACCTTTTAGGGACATGTTGAGGAGCATACAGTGTAGTTGTACGGTCCCACACCCATTTAGGATGTTGGTGAATCACCAGTTACTACCCCTTTGTGGTTCAGAGCTGAAAGACAAGGAATAACTGATTCTTCAAGCACACACAGATTCCTGCCAAAAACAACCCTACAGGAAGATTAATTTCTGCGCATGGGGAGCTACTCGCATTTCCACGTCATACCTAGGCTGGAGCAACTGACCTCTTCAATGAAGGAGAAAGACAATGAGTTCTGATAAGAACTGGGGCAAGCACTTCTCTGTGTACCGATATGCTACTTCTGCATCACTGCATGCAGGAAAGCACTCCCCAGCATGAAAGGCTATTTTCCATCTCACACTCTTTAATCTGTCATTTCTGCCAAATGAACCATTACTTGGCCTTACAATAAACCCATGGTCTGTCCAGAGTGTACACCGCCTTTTGCCAGATGGCCGGTGGGATCGGCATCGTCCCATCTCTCTTTCACTCACACACACAGTTGTCTACAGAAATAAGCCAGTTAAGAGGAAGAATGAATGAATGAACAGTTACTTTGGGAGACTCAGATGAGTTGTACCACTCGTATTGGCAGGGAATGTGAGCTACCATATTTTGGCCATATTGGTGCCCTTTTCTGTGCATGGTCCAACATGCAGGTACCTCGGTCCTGAGGCACCCACAAACTAGAAAAAGCCAAGGGGACATGCACATTTCTCCTGACTGTGGCAGACAGATGGCTACATTCAAGAGGGCTGTGTCTCACTTCACGGGTCTCTGTGAAAATCTACGATGGTGGAGGCTGAACAGCCATTCTGACATGAGGTAGTCTGGCCCACAGAGCATTTTGTGATTGCATCATTATCTTATTCCAGCTCTACCCCTTGTCATCCAGTGACCTTGACAGCTACACGTGACATGGTAGAGTAGTGGGCATAACCATAGTCATAATTAAAGCATAGTCATAATTTTTCAATACTTATACCTAAGTGTTACTTATGTGACCGGAGGACCTTTGTGGCCAGGACGACGGTGGGATTGAACCCCGGACTGCTCAAACTATTGACCAGAAATCTACCAGGTCAGCCAAAGGGTAATTCCCCGTTAGCCAAGCTAGCGGGAACATCTTTTCAGTCTGGACTTCACCTTGCTACACTTAGTTATTATTGTCCATATAGAACTTCAAATGATATATATATATTTTTTAAACCAGCAGTTTTGTCTTTGCGCGCGGGGGGGTGGTATCAAGCAGTGACTCTTGAGATTGATTGGGCTGCGATGGATACACCTGTTGTCTACTTCATTTTCAGGTGAAAGAAGTTTGCATTCCGGGCCTTCAAAATGCGACAGCCTAGCAGGGCCCTATGACATATGGGGTCAACAAATGCAGCTTTCAAAGGATGCGGCTCCTGAATTGACAGACAGCCCTAGAAGTACTTTTTCTGGATTGTGTATGTCATATGTACAACGAACTGGCTGTCCTGATCATTCATGAGCCACAACAGTGTTATGACTAGGGTGAAAGTGGAAACAGCAGATGGTTCATCCCAAATGGATGTGTATCATGGATCACCTAGCAGAAGATTATGTCAAGTGTCTTATGCAAGAATTTATGTATAGCATAGATGAGCTTCCCAAGCTTATTTGATCTGATCAAAGATCAGTAGCTCAGCAGGGAATGTCATTAGTGTAAGCCTGGTTAAAAGACCAATCTGGATTTATTTCAAGTGTCACACAACACAAAGAGCAGACCCGTCAGACTTGGCAACAGGCTATGGAGGCCTGAGAGGAGCCGACTACGCTACGCTGCACTACATGTATTTAACCTCTATTTGAACCCACTGGACAGATCTCAGAAGAGCCTAATTTGAGGTTGAGTGACATGCTCAAGGACACTCTAATGCATGGACATTATTAACCAAGATTCTGTCCTATGACCCTTCGGTTGGTGTATAGCTTGCACTACGCATTGAAGTTCAGTCTACACACTTTAAGAGTAGCAACAATTTTGGGGGGGGAATCTCTCCAATGACTTAACAGCATATGTGGAATACATTCAGTATTTCAGAAGAACAGTTCTGGAGGAGGTTACAGGCTGAGTGTCAAGACCGTGATATATTTCATCAGACAGCCTGCGTCACGGACTGAGATGACCCCTGTACCAGATTTGTATATTTGCTATCTGTGCATGCTCGAGCTATCTACACATGCACAAAAAATGGGAAGTTTGTTCTGTACTGAGTTTATCCTGTGTGTGTGCGGAAAGGACTGAGAGCTGATTTCAATTTATGGAGAAACATAACCTGCCCATAAACGCGATTTTGGTCTGCACACAGAATGGGTACACTCGGTACCAAACAAAATTCCTGATTTTGTGGAGATAAGTTCAGAATTTATTCACATAAAGCCTGTGGCTTAGTGGTTAGCACTGGTGTCTCACAGCAAGAAGGTCGTGGGATCACTTACAGTTATTTATAATTTCTAAAAATAATTTATTTCATTTATACAGTGCCAAATCTCAACAAAAGCTGCCTCAAGATGCTTCACACAACTAAGATCTAACCTCATCAACCCCTAGAGCAAGCACACAGGCGACAGTGGTGAGGAAAAACACCCTCTGATGATACTGAGGAAGAAACCTCAAGCAGACCAGACTCAGAGGGGTGACCAACTGCTTAGGCCATTCCAACAATTACAAGGTTTTGCAAAGATTTCAAAGCTGAAGAAACAGAAAAAGGGAAATCAAACAACATAATATAAAGAAGATGAGAAGTCGATGCAGACGTTGGCACCACAGGCAGGGGTTATCCAGCATTCCTCACTCCATCAGTGGGCCTGTTCCCGGTTTGGGTCACCCCCAAACAGACTTCAACATGCAGCACCTGCGTCAGGCCTTCTATCTCATGATCAGTCCAACCCCTTGCGGTTTGGATCCATCAATCCTGCATTTCCGCGCGACACCACTCGTGCCTCAGACAGAGAGAAAAAGAGCAGAATCAGTCAGCCAGAAAAAAAACCACACCTAAGTTATAATTCATCAGCAGTAAGTTGACAGGAAAACAGAGAAATTACTAAGGTGATCACTGGCCACTAGCCCTAAGCTTCACTAACAGACCCAGAATTTAGATAAAACTGAGGCCGAAACCTGTTTTGTTGCAAATAAAATGACTTTAAAGGGATAGGAAGCACAGTACCAGACTGTGCCAGTATGTTAGCCATAACAGAGGGAGATAGATGTATAACACGTCTAGGCTTGAAAGTCTGTACAGAATCTGTTTTATTGAAGCAGGGAGATCATTCCTTAAAACAGGTGGCCAATAAGAGAAGGCTCTGTGGCCCGCAGACTTTTTCACCATAGGGACACAAAGTAGACACCAAGTATCACTTCCCACCCTTTGTGTGGAGTTTATATGTTCTCTCCATGTCTGCGTGTGTTTCCTCCGGGCACTGTGGTTTCCTCCCACAATCAAGGCAGTGTCTGTACATCTGTTGGTCCCTGGGCGCCGGACTGTGGCTGCCCACTGCTGCTAGTGGTTGGATTGTGTCTAACTGTAATTAGGATGGGTTAAAGGCAGAGGATAAATTTTGTTATATGTATATTTAATGACAATAAAGGCTCTTCTTTTTCTCTTCTGATTTTGTCCCACACACAGGGTAAACTCAGTACAGATCAAACTACTCGTTTTTTGCGCATGCGCAAATAACATATACAAAACTGATACGCAGGTCATCTTTGTACGTCACACCGGACCAGGTTGGAAAAGCCTTGGCATTGTTATTAGTGTGGTGTTCCCCCCCGCCCGCCACACACACCATTGCTACTGATGTCTGGGAGATCCTTTAAAGAAAATGGAACTATACATGGGACTGGGGGGGCAAGGTGGACACACACCAGGCATGCCAATGCACAGAACAGATCAGCACACAAGTCCGGAATAGCTGTCAAAGTCCTGGAGTCTGAAAGTTATAGGTTTTGTCAGATACACCCCCTCATTTTGGCACAGACTGGGGGGGCAGTGTTTTGACTTTCTGCTGGCTACTTGAAGTATGCTGCAGCCTTCAGGTGATGACTTCAGTGCAAGAATACTGCAGAAATTTCCTTTTCCCCAAGTACAGGCAGTTGGCTAAGTGGACTTTTCCCTCTTATGTGGAAGGCAGATTTGAAACTTCCACAAATACATGGGGTTGTTTGTGGTTTTATGCTAATTTTTTGCATAGTTCTGCAGTAGACATTCAAATATGTCCTCTTAGTGCTGGCCATTCCCAGACAAACAGTAGGGTAATGTGATACATATTCTGTCACAGGTGCAGCTTGACACTCCTTAAGGGTTTTGAATGTTTTTTTTTTTTCCTTTTTCCTCCATGCGTTTTTCCAGGGAACATCTGCCCCTGACACACATCCAGGAGAAGAGGTTCTCTAGGAAATTGGTGCTTGAGGTGTCGCCATTTTGTGTGCAAGGAACTTGCACCTTGCACACAAAATGGTTGTGTGGAAGCCATTAACCCTTCAAAATCCAAACCAGGCAGGAGTGGAGATCAGGGACGCACTTACAGGCGACTGCCTGTAAGTGCGGCTCATCCTCATAGAATGTAAGTGGATTTGGGCTGAAACGGCACAGGGTGACACGGAGGTTCGAGTGAGGACTTCAGGGATTAGAAAAGACCGTTACGAGGAGAACTCCGTCCCTGCCTGCCGAAGCTGGTCGCGAGGCGGGAGCAGCAGCCGGAAGGAGCCGCGCAGAGACGGGCGGTGACAGCCACACAAAGCGGAGGGGCGGGAACTCACTCTGCCTCCTCATTGGCTGTGAGGTACGCAGTTTCTAACGCATTGTCTAGAAGGGAGGAAAAAAAAAATGCGCAAATGAAGATAATGGAGGTGGGTCTGGCTCCATTTGTGGCACGCACAGACGTGTAGCGCCACATCAACAAAACCGTACAATACGACAACACAAGCTTTGTGACGGGACGGATTGGCGTCGAATCCCAGAGTCCGGGATACTTTTGAGGCGCTGCGCGCACGAGCAACATTAATCAGGTAAGACGGGAGCAGCTGTAGAGAAGCCATTAGCTGTTATCACTGCTAGCTAGCATTGTGCTAGCGTTAGCCTCAAAGGAGACCACGCTACCGAGTGTGAGAAAGCAGAAACAAAAATCGGACATGCTGCCTTTGAATCTTTATCGCCATGTCTTTATTTTATTGTCACTTATTTATTTAATGTGGTGTTATCTAGTCAAGCTATTTTCACAGCTTGCAAGGAGCCACAGTTTCGTTTCTGACTACGGAACAAAGGTTTAAACGCTGTTTACGGTCATTACAATCACCGGTCACACAGGAGTTGAGCTCTAAAGTGGATTAATTGGCATTTATGTAATCTAACCCCCTTTTTTTTCCCAGCTCATGGAACCTGTGTCAAAGCATCACCCATGAAATGCATCATCAGAAGTAACCAGTCGTTCTGATAACGTATTAGTCGTCTTAAATCTTTATACCAGAGTTTAATCGTTCCTAGTTTTTTTCCTGTTTAGGTGAATGTGACAATTTATTAACGCTTTGCATAGTTAGAAACTGGAGTGTTGATGAGGCAAAAGTAATTATAAAGATATGAGCTTGAGTGTGTAATAATACTTCAAAGTACCTTGAAAGACAGTAAAAAAAAAGAAAAAAAAAGTAAGTCCCTTCTTCTGCTGCTGCTTAAATAAATTTTGTTTTAATTAGGAAACTTAAAATCAGTTTCTGCTCAAACTTTTAACAACTGTTAAAGATTCGGCCTTTTTTTCCTACATAAGTCATAAAAAAAGGATTCTCTTCAGCATCACCATAATTTTGTACCAAGTATTCAAAAAAGAATTTGTGATCTTGTATCACCAAAATGGTCAAAATTGGCCACATCTGTCGAAATGTTATAATTGTGGACAATGTGGGTTAAAATGCAGTGGCTAAACCATAACAATAACCTATAACAAGGCTGTGTTACGTACAAACATTATCAGTAGGGCTACGTATGAATAGCCACTTCCATTTTTTTTAGGACTAATCAATTGCACCGATATGACGGCAGACTGCGTTCATAACTGCATCGCATGTCCTGTGGTCAGTATTGTTTTTAAAGATGGATGTAAAAACTCAAGTTATTTCTGTCATCATTGATGACCAGGGTGCAACGTCAATTCCTGTTAGCAACAGGCGCTGTGTTGACAATGTCCTAACAACCAGTGCAACACATCTGTGATAGCATCAGTGTGTCTTATAATTACTTTGGCAGTCGGCACACTCTATAGCGATGCTATGCATCTTTATCAGGCAGAACTTGATGCAGCCAGGCTGGACCAGTGGCAATTGAATTGAAAGCTTTTGTCATTGATCTGATTTCAAAACAACGAAATTAGGATTGCAACTCCACTAGGTACTCATAAAATAAATAAAACATGAAGCATGCTTGCAGTTTCCTTGGATGGTCTAATAGGCTGTCCATCATTATAGTTTCTGGTTGTGAGCTTCTTGGCAGTACTCCGCAATCCCTTCATGATGAACTGGACAAGAGAAGGATTTTCTTTCACCAAAACATCAAATCTAGGCTTGCATCTCAGATGTACCTTCTGGCAAATTGTAGCTGAATTTTCAGGTCTTCTTTTTAAGAAAATTCTCCTCTATACCTCTTCACCATGAAACTGTATAACAGGTCATACAAAATGCAAAACATGCACTACATACAGTTTCTCCAGTCACAGCCAGAATAGCCTGTAACTTCGTCTGGGTGTCTTGGTGGCTTTCCTCACTCTTCTCCTTCTTGCATAGTCAGTTTTTGAGAACTGTCTACTTCTTGCAGATTTACCACAAAGTACCATACTGTTTGCATTTTTTTCATAATTGATGTAAATAAAGTACAGGACAAATTCACCACCATGGAAATGTTCATGTATCTATCACCTGACTTGTCTGAAGAAAACTGGAAATTAAACTGATTATTTACAGGTATTATACCAAAGGGACTGATTACTTATAAATGCAACCCATCATCTCGGCTTTTATATTTTTAGTAACTTTTATTTTCTGTATTTTATTTTTTTTTGTATTTGAAATGACATAAACAAAGTTTAAATGTGTGAAATACCAAGTGTTCCAGTACTTTTGGAGGGCACTGTATTTTACCTGCATGTGTGGCAGAGCAGCAGGAAACATTAAGTGGGAGAACAACAATAATCTGTTTGCTTTGAATAGTACTCTTCCATTTGTCCTCCACGATCCATGACATTTTTTCGCTAACCGAACCACAATCAAACTGGTTATAGACATCCAAAATAATTCAGTGTCCTTGTACTCAACACTCAGCAAACTCGACTGCACTGAGTTGCAGATTACGTCGTTCTGGTGATTGTGATCTACATGGAAAGCTGAATATCTGTCATGCCCAGGTTACATGATATGCAAAATACTGCTTCACAGCATTTCAGCATGATTACGAAGACATTTTTCCTTGGTCCTTACCACTTGCTTTTCCAATAGAGACTGACTAACTGCTTTCTTTTCACCGTTTGCGAGGCCCGGATGTACCAAAGTACTCTGATGACCCCAGTAATACTGCATCAATACTGCCTTGATGGATTAGTCTTAAATGAACAAATGAATTAAAAAAAAAACATATACACACAAAAGAAAAAATAATCCACAAGAAAAAGTCAACAAAGAAACGATGCTCAAAAAGGAGTAGGAAGAAGTAATACACACTTTTGTAACACCCTAGCATGCACACACACACACACACACACATATATATCTTCTCCCTTGTTTATACTGAGTCCTGACCCAATATTAGTATATTGCACTTGGACAGAGCACACTGCGAGCGCATTAAAGTTAATCCAATGTAAATGCTTGATAATTTAACAACTCTGCAATGCATTTTATTATGGCTTGTCAATTCCACTTCGTGCATAATTGTAATAATAAAACTAGGGCATCCCGTTGTAGTAATACTGAAGTTTGGAGGGTTGCAAGGGTGCAGCTCACCCCCCCACCCGACTTCAGCTGCTTGCTCGTCCAAGTACATATTCTGACACACAGCCATATTGCAGTGCGCGCATGTTACGTAAATCGATCTTTAGATGTAATTGACTACATTGACACATTGCCCCCGCCCTAATTACATTATCTCCAAACTTCTGTTTAAATATATACGAAAAAGCCATAAAAAATTATTGCAGCCTTTGATTTTTACTAATCACATTAGTTTAAATCGCAATGTCAGTTAAAATTTGATAAATCGTTGAGCGGTGCTAATGAAATGACAATGTATACTACAGCAGGGCATCGAGTCAGTGTTGCTTTTGGCTGGTGTAACAAAAACACATAAGCGCAATCAATGGTAGGGCTTCAACTAACGATCATTTGCATAATCAATTAATTGGTCAGTTATTTTCACAGTTAGGGTAAGTGTACCCATTAAGCCCATGTACCCTTTAAGCCTACTTTTACCTTTGATGTCAATTTGCAAAAAAGGAAACTATATATTTTGCCATCCATTACTTCACCCAATCAAATGGTTTTACTTCTGATATTTTTTATTGCATACAAATCTTTTTCCATTGTTGAGTTAGCCCCACTCCAAAGTATACAGTCTTACATTTTGAAAGGAAAGCATTGTTTTGTTTTTTGTTTTTTAAGCGTTCCTCACGGTGGACCACGGTCCACCTCATGTATTTCAAAAGAGAATTTCCTCTAGTACAAGTTAAATACATTTTTCTTTTCAGAAGTGTTTAAAAGTAACAGTTCACTGTGTGACTTTAAATTACTGATCTACTTTACTAGCTAGATAGATGGACAGACAGATAAAATTTAAATTTTAATATGTAAATATAAATGTAATTTTTTTAAACGACTTGTTCACTGTTATCTAATAAATATATTGCTGTTTATTTTCAATTGGATTGCGTGAAGTGCCTGAAATGAAACTAAATTAACCGATTGATTGTTCTGTGTTGTGTACTGCACTGTTTGTCATGTATGTCATTTGTTCAAATGATCTTGTTCAAAAGGGATTTTTAAAAACATTTTCACTGTCATTTATGAAATATATTGCATTCATTATATTTTTTCTGCTTGCATTAAACAAGTTTATTTTATCAATAAATGAATGTTATAGACTTATTTGGAACACACGGGCTTAAATGGTACCATGGTAATATCAATTTCAATTTATTTTCATATCTGTAGCACCAAATCACAACATGGTTGCCTCAAGGTGCTTCACACAAGTAAGGTCTACCCCCAGAGCAACAATGGTGAGGAAGAAACCTCAAGCAGATCAGACTCAAAGGGGTGACCCTCTGCTTGGGCCATTCTACAGGCACAAATTACAAAACAATTCACAAAACGAACATACAGGAAATGTTGCTGGTGCACAGGACGGTTTCTGGAATAGATAACGCACCCATCTCTGGATGAAGCCGCACCTCAGAGAGAAAAGAAAAACAGCAGAATCAAGCATCAGACAGACAACAAACAGTATAATTTGTCAGCATTAAGCACCAAGAAAACAGAAGAAATACTAAGGTGATTGCTGGCCACCAGCCCTAAGCTTCACTAAAAGACCCAGAATTTAGATAAAGTTGAGGCCGCCGTACCAATTAAGCCCGTTCGAGACTTTTGGGTTCCCTAAAATTTCTTACTTGCGTCTTTTGAATTGTACATCAACTAATTACTAAATATTCAGATGAGAGGTAAATCTTACCCTTTAACAAATGACGTCACTTACAAATTATGTAAATATATATGAAAAATAGCTAAACTTAAATTTTGGTGGGTACACTTGGGTACACTTACCCTTTGGTACATAAAATATCAAAATATGGTGAAAATTGTCAGTCAGTGTTATCTGGAGCCCAATATGACACCTGCAGATGTTTTGTTGTTGTCAACAGCCCAAAGATGCAGTTTATTGTCAGATAGGACAAAGGTAACTAGTAAAATAAAATGGACAATATTCATATTTAAAAAGCTGAAATCAAAGTGTGTGTATAATGTCTCCATTATCAGACCCCATATGTAATTGGACAAACTATAGTACTTAGGGGTGCCGGAAAAAAATCGATTCATGTCCAAATTGCGATTCTTATTTATTACGATTCTGAATTGATCTATAATGTCCAAGAATCGATTTTTAAAAAGCATTTTTTAACACATTTTCTTGCTTACTCGCTGCGTGTACCATTTGTCAGGCAACGGCTTCCGTACTACAGAGTCCCCGTGAGGGGAGGGTCCGGCGTAGTGTTCAGTGGCTGCAGCTTAGCATGGCGGACGAAGAGCTAATTCAGCCAGCACCGTCTTTGCTGAAGGAAAATGTTTGAGCGCATTTTGGATTTTTATTATTTGCTGCGTAAGAAGGTGCTTGACATGACTTATGCAGTGTGCAAAATCTGCAAAATGAAAGCCAAGTACTTCGTAAACACTTCAAATCTGCAAGCCCACATGTGACGCCATGACCTGGAGCTAAAAGGAGCGGAGCAGCGCTATCTGCCGACTACTGAGCAGCGCTCAACTAAACTGCCAGCCAACTCTGAACGAGCAAAGCAGATAAGTAAATTTACATCTAGAATCACTTGATTAACCTTGTAAAGCTGCATTTTCTTAAACATAAATATTTTTTTAAGTAATATAACTATTTATCAGAGCTCTTTGAATCAAAAATCGATTCTGAATAGAATCGTCACCCCAAGAATCAGAATTGAATTGAATTGTGAGTTGTTGTACAATTCACATCCCTAATATTACTGTTGCAAATGCTTTAGACACATTTAATGCATCATAAAAGCATTAAAAGTATGAAAACATGATAAATATAAAGAAATGAAATGTGATGAATTTCAACTTTAATTATAATGCATATACGGTTGCCAGCCGTCACTTGAAAAACGGAATCGTCCCTTATTTGGAAATAAAAATGTGCGTTCCGTATTGACCTGAAACGGGACGCAGTTTGTCCCGTATTTCTGTGAGAATCAAAAAGTCTGTAAAATGTCAATGGAATTGACTGGCGCTTTATATGGAAACTTACGGTAAATTTGATCCCAGCCTCTCTCCTGCTTTTCACCAATGAGCTGACAGACACGAGTTGACAATACAGAATCACTCTTATCTCATTGGTCGAGGGACATCTGCTCGCAAGAAGATACCGACGTCATGAGCCGACGACGGTCGCTGGACGACAATAACAAATCAGCATGGCTGATATCGATACAGACGCCAACACTGGCACTGCAGATATTCCTACGGACAGCAGTGTCTGTAACGTCGTTACTCCTCCTCCTAAAAAAACAAAAAAGAATGCAAAAATACAGGGGAGAATGAGAAAAGGAAAATGGCTGGGTGGAAAAGGTGCGCGACAACAGTATTATTTACTTTTCAGACTTTATTTTTTGCACTTTTTATTACACTAAATGTGCAAATGTGCACTGTTACATTGTTTTGGATGATGCAAATTTTCTTTTTCTTTTTTTTTTTTTTGTTAATTTATACAATTTTAAGTTAAGCAATAGCACTACAGAGATTTATTTTTAAAGAAGACAGAATGCTCATATTTAAATTGTGAGTGAAAATTTATTTTACACTAAAAATAAATTGCTAAATAATTTGTTTTCCACGTGTTCATATCAGAACAAATGCATGTATGCGTCTACCTAAATTCAGGGTCAAGTCAACAGTCAAATGGTTAAAAATCGTTTCACACAGACGCTTGGAAGGCTGAAGGCAATGGTCAGTCGGCCCTGGCGGTGAGGTGTCCCTTATTTATTTTTCAGAGAGTTGGCAACCCTAAATGCATATGAAAATTGGGTTCTATTTACATGTGATTTTTATGATTTTCCGTATGATCGCACCAGAGTATAATGCGTGGACCTAAAAAAAAACTATTTTAGACAAACTTGATTTAAAGTAAATATGAGAAATTGTTTTACAATCACTTTAATATTGTAATATTGCAACTCTATTGCCCAACCCCCAATTAAATTTTACTGACTTTTTATTTGAAATAAGCCGAAGTGGATACATGAGCATTTCAAAGTCACTGAACATGTCTTGGACTTTATGTCAATCATTTAAGAAGTACAAACATGAGAAAACGTCATAAGTTCAGGAAGCTGACCAGGTTTCCCTGCCTAAATTAATATTTACTTGTCCCAATATGTATGGTTTAACGGTTAAACATCAAATTCAGATGGTTATAAAGGGTCAAATGGATAACTTTAATGAATCCTAATAAAATTCTGTAATGGTGACGTTGTACCTTATTCTCCAGAGTGAGTTGTGTGGGGTTTTTTTTGTGTGTGTGTGTGTGTGTGTGTGTGTATGTGAAACACTTTTTAGCTTAGCATTTCCTCTGAAGTGACTTTCAAATTCCAAAAAGAATTAAGATTAAAGTGTCCCTGCCACGCCATATGTTTTTACATATTCCTGAAGAATTAAAAAAAAAAACTTTCCACATGTTGTTTGTCTTTTTTTTTTTTTTTTTTTTTTTTACCATAAAATTACACTGAACAAGGATTTAGATGTTTCGTCACCCATGTAAGAAATTGTATTTACCGCCTCCGAGCTTGACCTACTTTATTGCTGCGATGGATGTGACGTCATGCGAGTAAAGGTGTTGGAAGCACCTGAAAAAAAAAGACATTTTTGAGTTTTCCATATATACATATGCATGTAAACTGAACAGCCTGTTTTTTTGTTCAGACTTAAGGTCATTCAAAGTAGAGTAGATGTGATACAATTTGATTACAGATGTTCTGTATGTGTATTTTAGACAGGAGTCTCCATTTAGCATAAACTTTTTTCTACAATATTATGCCTGATAAAATTTGACAACAGATATAGAAGTAAAATTTTCTTTTAGAAATCTTTTTCCCCCATCCCATGTGGGTGTACAGCTTTTCAGATAAAGATTAGCAATCATTTGCTTTGAATAAAATGTGAAGAATTAGCAATCACAAGAAACTGACTTATAAATGATTAAATATATACAGAATGTACAGAAACTTTATTTTCAGTGATTTTTAGAACAAACTCCTGAATTTAAGCACGCTGTGCTGCTGAAATTTTTCATACACATACAAACACACTGCAGTCCAGGTCCAAAGTGATCAAAATGCAGGTGGAACTGCCGGGAATAAATCATTATTTATAAGAAAAGGTGGTGAGCGAACAAACCATTGTGTTTTGTAAGCGGCTTATATCCTCCTCGACATCGCCTTCGTCGTTGTTGTCATCCCCTGACACCTCCGCTTCATCCTTGTCTTCTGTCATGTATGGCTCGAACATACACAGCTGGAGCCCTCATTATTTTCCACCGCCGCTTCGTTCATCAGAAACTTCCTCATCTTCAAAAACAATCGATATGTCACTTAAATCTTCACTATAATCGCTCACTATGCCTTCGCTGTCCATGCCTGCCATATTGGTAAACAGAGCCTCGCTTTGACAATTTTACTCGCATGACATCACATCCGTCGCAGCGATAAAGTAGGTCGAGCTTAGAGGCGGTAAATACAACTTCTCATATGGATAACGAAACGTCTAAATCCTTGTTCAGTGTAATTTTATGGTTAAAAAAAAACAAAGACAACATGTGGAAAAAGCCTTTTTTTAATTCAAGAATATGTAAAAACATCATGGCGTGGCAGGGACACTTTAACAAACATCTGATAAACAATATGTGGGATGTTACTGTGCAGTAATGTTTCCATTTTATGTTTCTTATTGCAATATGGATGAAACTCATTTTTTCCCTCAAAATTCTACATACAATATACTCCATAATGACTGTGGAAAAAGTTTGACATTTTTGCTATTTTATTAAATTAAAAAACTAAGTCACACATGCTTAAGTATTCACAGCCTTTGCCATGATGCTCAAAATTGAGATATAGGCTTAACATACAAAAAAGCAAATGTTTGCCTCTAACTGTAGCTGCACAGTGTCTCAGACAAATTTATCTCCCTTTCCATCTGACTCATTGAGTGTAACTGGTTCACCTCAGGCTTTGCAGGCTGCAAATTTTACTTGTTTATTGCCCAATATAAGGTGAGCTTTTCAAAGATGGGCTAATTTAGCAGTGTCTCTTTTATTTTAGGTAATATTAATATAGTGAAAATGCAATATTTTACCTAAGTTTTTATACTTTTTTTTTCTTTCAGTGTATCCCTTTGTTCTTACCCAGAACATTTTTTAAATATATCGATCAAATTATTTCCTCATTTATATGGGAAGGTAAAATTCCAAGAGTACGTAAATCATTATTAAACAAGTGTCTGCTCAGTGGAGGTCTGTCTTTACCTAATTTGATGGTTTATTATTTGGCAGCTAACATTCAAAAATACATTTACTGGTTAAAAGATCCTCATATGACTTGATGTCAGTTAGGAGCTCAGTTGTGTTTATCTACCTCTCTCCTGTCATTATTTTTATCTCTTCCTGTGGCCCTGTCTTTTTACACAGATGATCCTATTCTACTTGTCTTAAAATATGGTAGGCTGTCAATTTATTTTAATTTTATAATCTGTTCTTGACGATCTTTGTGCATTATTGTAGTATACTTTTATTATTCGAGTTTCTTTTGTACATTGATTCCTGGAAAAGCCCAATAATAAATCGTTGCTATTATTATGCAACAATGAATGCATGATTTTTCAGTATATAAATCACACCATAATGTAACTTGCAGGACCTCCCTAACAAGTGTGTAAAAAAAAAAAAAAAAAAAAAAAAAAAAAAAAATACTGTAACTTAGATATGGTAATCAAAATTCATTCATTGCCCACAAAATAAAAATGTGTTTACTGTTGTGTTTTTATGAGAGCTCAAATGTTTTTTGCATGGGGTTGAAATTGACCTTTTTTCTGCTGTTGCCTACTTGAATATTCTGTTTTAACAACCAGGACAGAACATTAAATTCATAAATGTTGTGTTTTCATGATGGAAAAACTTGCCAATGATGTATGTTCTTGGAATGTCAACATTGACCATTGTTGGGCTTTATTATTGGTAATGAACCCCAGAATTTTTAAGCAATACAGTTTGTAGAACTGCAAATGAGATCTTTTTTTCTTTGACGTGAACCTGACTTTCATGGGGGGGTCAGGGTTTACTTTTGGAAAAGCAAACCAGCTGGCAGTTTGTGCTGGATTAAAAATATTGGACAGGTGGCCCCGAATCCATATTAAAAGCGGAAAACACTTTTATATCCTACTGTTTGTGCTGACTTGGTTCTCATAAGTGGATGCCTGATATGTGTGGTGAGTGTTTCAATTCCACACATGGCAGAATATTGTAGCGGGTCAGTTGAGAGGGCATATTTAAGGGTGATTCTTAGACTACGGGCACTTATGTCCTTTGATCATATTGTATGAAAAACAGAAAAAAGGGGAAATTTCACACTTTTATAGTTATCTTTACAATGAAAGTGTGTTAAGAAATTTGTTCTTGTAGTCTGATGACTTTTTCAGCATCATTATATGCAAATATTGCTGTTTTGTGCTTGTCCCACACCCAGACCTTTGATCTTCAATGATAAAAATGAATGGTAAAGAAACGTTTTTTTTCTAATGTTTTAAAATATCTCTGAATAAAATATCAGTAAAATAATCAAAGCATAATTGGGGTATTCAATGTCATACAACTGTTGTGATTTTTTTAAACAAACTAGTTGTCCCACACTATTGCCGTAATTTCCACCACAACACTGTAATGTCCCTTTAAACAGTTTGTATGAAAGATTGTTTGGGTAGTTTCTATGGAGATAAACAGTGACATCAGAGCACATGTATATAGCGCCAAATCACAACAAACTGTTGCCCCAAGGCGCTTTATATTGTAAGGCAATGGTGTGGTGGAAATTACATTTACAAGGCCAATAGTGCCCGTAGTTAAAAAATCACCCTTAAATGAAATTGCATGACAAATGTATGTTACATTTTAACTCTGCAGTGACAACTGGACAGTTTTCAGTGGAGGTGGACAGACAGATTGTGGTGAGAATGGACATTCATCAAGCTTGTGGCCTGCTGTGGAACAAATGCTGACACTGATCAGTAAGTTTATATTACCAATTTCTGTATATAGATTATTTCTGTTTATGATCAAATGTGCTTGACATTAAGGCTTGTGCATCACTTGTCCACCAGACAAGTTCAAGGAAAAATAATCATCCAGAAAACATTTAATTTTTAACTTGTCCACTGGCTGGGGGTGTGTGAAAAAGAAACTTTTTTGTCACTAATGATTAGAATAACTGTTAACGTTATGTCCATAGAAATTTTGCTGTGTCCTTCAGTTTGTAAGTTTGTACTACGTGTGGTATAATTTATTTAATCTGCTTCTTTGAACTGATAAATGAGGCAGTTGTCTTTGAGACTTCATCTCACCATATGCAGTACTGCTCTGACAGTTTGTTGCAGTTTTCATTTTTGGTCAGTTGTCCCATTGCCAACAAGAAAGATGTGTCACAGCTAAGCGCGCATTCCTCTTTTGTCTTCTTAAACATAGATTCTCTTTTCGATATGGTACATTTTCTTTCAAAATGTGATACCTTTGGACCAACCTTTTTAATACTGTGGTGTGTGTGTGTTCTGGAAACCTGCTGAATTCATTTTTTGTTGTCGCCTCTCTTCCATGGCAAAAAGTCCCCCCCCACCATTTTCTAGAGCAGGTCAGGATTCAGGTACACATTTGCTAGAACAATGTATTGTTTGGAAAAAAAAAAATTGGCTGGAAACCTGTCTGATGGAATGCCATAGTGGACATGAAGTTTTGCATTTTCACATCTTCATTTCAAAACATGTAAGGCTGAAAAAAGTCCCATTTATTAAGAGCTGCTGTTCATACATGCAGCAGCCAATGAGAGACGTCTTTACAAATTATATACAAAGTCCATGACGTTCTGAAAACAGTCCAGTCCAGACCCAGTCCACCAACCTTTATAAAAACAAAACAAAAAAAAAACAAAACTTAAAAATGGTTACATTTTACAAGTTGGAGAAAACAAAACAGAAAGTCACATCCCATCGCCATTTCAGCAAAATGCCAACACTTTGGCGCAGTGACATTGTGCCGTTGCTTAGGGAGAGCCCTGGACTATATATTGATGTTGTTTAAAAGCGCAGAAGTACTTTTTATCCGATTACTCGATTAATCGATAGAATACTAGATTACTAAAGTAATCGATAGTTGCAGCCCTACTGAGATTTGACGAACATGCCGCACGTCCTGTCAGAGTATCTTCAGCTATAGACTGAGACCACTGAGGTGCACCACAGAATGCCACAGGAGGTCTTTCCTACCTGATGCAAGAGGCATGATGTCAGTATTTGTGACAACAGTATCACGTGTGGGAAACAAATCCAGGGTATTTCCAATAATGTGTGTCAAATCCTGAATGCATTGCTGGAATCCTAATCCATAATTTCCATAAATGATTTGCAGAGGGGATCAGAAGGCTTATTTATATGAATGTTGAAGTAACCAATAATGTGACCGTGGTAATACATAGCGTTGTGGACAGCAGAGAATCAGATATTCAAACCAATTATATTTGTGACCCCCCCAACAGCTAATAGATTAAACCTAGATTTATAAATCAGAGCAACACCCCCGTCTTGCTTCGCATCACGAGGGACATGACTAAATGTGTATGCCGGTTGGCAGCCTTATTTAAGGGGAGGGCAGCTGTAGGTTTAAGCCAGGTTTCACATAACCCAATCATATCTAAGTGATGATCCATAATTAGATCATTAATCAACAGTGATTTTGAGGACAGTGATGTTATGTACTTTAAACTTTCTGAATAAAGTCAATCAATCAGGCAGGTTGTCCAGGACGTGATGTGATTATTATGGCAACAGTGCTGTCATTGGTAAATGTGTGCCTTTCATCTGTGGTTTCACATGGTTGGGGTTTAGCAAATTTCAACAGAAATGGAAAGTTTTGACTTGTAAAATGAACTACAACTACCAGGATAATTTTGTTGGTGAGGAATTAGCAAAGGGCGTTTGCCATCACATTACTGTTGTTTTCACGTAGTAAGGGAGTTTGTATTTGTTAGTGATTTTCTATGGCAACAGAGCTTCAAACATGCTCCAGCAAACAGCCCGAAGCGGTCGAACACCTGGACATTAAGAACCAGGTCGGAAGAGCTGCATGAACAAGTTGAGCAGAGAAGGAGAGGGACCATCTCATCGGTTGGGCCTGCATGAAGGACGTCGTTGTGCGTAGCCGGTAACATATGGTGGCAGCGGCAGAGAACGAGTCATTTGGAGGAAAAGTGCATAATCAGTGAAGTTCCAGAAAAACAACGCACAAAGGATATTATTGTTTTTCCTTTACACGAGGGGCTGTAAATTCAGCTTGCCAGTGAGCCAGTAACAGCAGGAGCATTTGGATGAATGCTGTCACATGACAACACACAGAGGATATATATTTTTTTTCCTTTACATAATGAAGCATACCTTGCAGCTGGTTTGCTGTGTCAGCCTGGTCCCGTCAGATCTCAGAAACTAAGCAGAGCAGGATCTGGTTTGTACTTGGATGGGAGACCTCTTTGGAACACCAGTGGCTGTGTGTGTTTCTCCAGATGAAACTGGAGTTGCGTCAGGAAGGGCATCTGGCGTAAAACTTGTGCCAATTACCAATGCAGATCTGGCTGTATCTGCTATGGCGACCCCGAACAAAACCGGGAGCAGCTGAATGAACAACATGATGAACCGTACCTTCAGTTTACAAACCGGTGAAGTAGGATATATTAATGGTCCAGTCCACATCAGAGAACTGTTGTTGGCTGCCCCAAGAAAAAGGCACGTTAATGTGGAACTAATAAAAACTGTCCAATGTGAAATGGCAGATGATTCTCGTTTGTTGCTCATAACAATAGGCTAGTCCCGGTTAGCGACTTTAATCAACAGAAAGATGATTCATATCTTTTAAATGACTTTGACAAAGGTTGGTCAATATATTGTCAAATTAAAAAAAAACATCCTGTGATGACAACACAGTATAGTGGCACTGCACCGTTATTCCATTGTCTGGGAGAACCCTGTACCCTGGATCCCTCCTCTTGCACATCCATCAATCTCAATCTTGCCCCATTGACTTTGTCTCCAAACCATTCTACCTGTGATGTCCATCTGTGTTCATTCCTGATCCTGTCCATCTTTGTCACTCCCAAACAAAATTGCAATATTTTCAGCTCTGCCACCTCCAGCTCAGTTTTTTTTTTTTGGGGGGGGGGGGGGGGGCACCGTTTCTAAACCATAGAGCATAGCTGATCTCACTGCTGTTTTGGGAATGTTCCTTTTCACTTTTGCAGCTATTCATCTGTCACAGATCACTCCTGCCACCTTTCTCCACTCACTACACTCTGCCTGCACTCTCTTCTACACCTCTACCGCACTCTTACTTTGGATAGTTGACCTCAAATATTTACATTCCATTGTGTTAATCACCTCTACTCTTTCTAACTGCAGTGTTTCACCAGGCTCCCTCTCATTCACACACAAGTACTCAGTCTTGCTCCCACTGACTTTCAGTCCCCTTCTCTCCAGAGCATATCTCCGCCTCTCCAGGTTTGTCTCAACATGCCCTTTCCTCACGACAGATTACAATGTCATCTGCAAACAGCTGTCCCTCGGAAAAGGAATGTGTGAATAGTTGGACCTTTTTGGCTTACAATGGACTTAAAATCAACTTGCAAACCTACTGACAGTTTTTAGAAGATACGTTCGTAAAGCCGTGGTGCAAGAAGAAAGTGTGCATGCTCCAGTCACATATATCCAATTTTTCCACTGCTTGGCTAGCTAGCACAGGCCTCAAGGGTGGCATAATATTAACATTGCCTCATTCCCCACTGAGAAATTGTTGGTTGTTTCTAAATGTAACATTTGCAGTGAAGGAAAATGAGAACAGTATTTGTGAGGCTGTGGGTGCTGTTGCAGACCAACTTTATCAACAGATCAAGAAACTGACACTGATGGAATGCTCATGGCAGTTATTAAAAAGAATTGTAGCTATGTTGGTCACTGAATATTTTTGAAATGTCAAATGTTTAATTTTGAGTTGGGCATTTGTATACTTGAATAATTGAAAATAAACAAGTGATATGGAACATTTTTAGTTATTCATTATTTGCATGATACTTTTTCACACAGGTATCTTTCTTGAGAAAGCCAAATCTCAGTTTTGGATTGACTGATGGCACTGTATTTATTCAATAAAATAATCCAGTGTGTATGGATAGGATGCCTTCTGATATGCTCTTCAAGTTTCATCTTCTGTAACTTGAACTTTATCCTTTGTTTCCACAATCTGCAGTCAAGTTACTCCTATGGTGTTTTCTAAGATAGTGCCACTTTAACATTTTCTGGAGCTATTGAGAACCCCCCCCCCTTCTCCCTGTGTCTGTTGCCAGTTTGAGGACCTCCTGTCCCGTTCACGCACGCACATGTAAACAATTTTAAAAAACAAAGAAACTCTGCTGCGGGGTTGCTCCTCGGTCTTCCCCCAAAAACTCTGTCATAATTGTGTTTAGAAACCAGTCAACATTTGTTTTATTATACATCTGTGTAGTTAATAAGTAAAATAATCTCCATGGACGATTCGCTCACGCGGACACGTAAAAGAAAAAGTCCACTCCGGCTGCTGCGGGGCTGCTGCTCGCTCCCAAAACTGTCATAATTGTGAAATAAAGGACAAAAGACACAAGTCCAGCTCACAGGCTGCTACCAGATACCGGACATGCTCACATCTTCAGTCAAACTCCAGACATCTCCACGTCACGAGGAGGGCAACGTGACGTGATGCGATGCAATATCATGCCACAAACGCGCCAATTGCTCAAAATCGCTTCACTTGCATCGCTTCATTCGCGTCCATCGCGTCGCGCTGCGTGACTTGGTGCCAAAACGTGTCCTTACATAGGGATTACATGGCAACCTGTCACTCGCGTCGCGCCTGGTGTGATTGCAGCAGAAGAGAGACACCAGCCACCCTCCCGAGGAAATCTATTTTGGGCACTTGTACCTGCAGTCTAGTTCTTTCGGTCATGACCCAACCCTCATGACCATAGCTGAGAGTCGGAACAAAGATTGGCCAGTAGATCTTCGCCTGTTGGCTCAGCTCCCTTTTCATCACAACAGTACGGCAGAGAAAATGTGATACCACCCCTGCTGCACAGATTCTCTGGCCAATCTCACGCTCCATTGTCCCCTTACTCATGAACAAAACCTCCCTGTTCACAAGTCCAGGATCCTTGTAAGGGTGAAGAGCTGGTTGGTTGTTCCACGAGCAGGACGGAACCCACATTGCTCCTCTTCAGAGGTTCAACTTTAGGCTGAACCTTCTTTTCCAGCACCCTGGAGTAGACTTGACCAAGGAGACTGAGTAGTGTGATGCCCCTCTAAATAGCACACACTCTCTGGTCCCCTTTTTAAAATATGGAGACCTCAATATAATGTTGACGAGACCTCTCATCCAAGACAGTCCCTCCACACCCAGAGCCTTAAGCATTTCTGGACGGATCTCATCAACCCCGGGGCTTTGCACTGAGAGCTGTTTGACCTCCCTTACTATAGAGGGCACTCCAGTCTGATGCACGAGTTCCTCAAAGTGTTCCTTCCAGAACCGGATTACATCCTCAGTTGACGTCAAGAGAGTCCCAGAGGTGCCTCGTAGTCTGCCAACCGAAAGTCCTTCTCCAAGGTTACTCCCAACTCCTCACACGCACTGCTTTGCCTCCCCCACAACAGAGGCTGCCGCCCTGTGGGCCTGTTGGTACCTTGCAATTGCCTCCGGAGTCCTCAAAGATAACACATCCTGGAAGGACTCCTTCAGGCTTCCCGACCACCAGTGTACACCACCACATTCAAGGATTGCTGTACCTTGAGGCACTTAAAGACCTTCAGGCCACAGCTCCCCACTGTAGCTTCAGGAATGGAAGCTTTGAACATTGCCCATTCTGGTTCAATACCCCAACCTCCACAGGGTTTGGCCTGCCCTACATGTCTTCTAACTCTCCCTGTTCCACTCCCAGGCAATTAATTCTGACATGTGCTCAGCCAATCAAGAGCTGGAAGAAACCACTCTAAAAAAAAAAAAAAAAATCAGGTGTGACTTGAGTAGGTAGATGTACAAAACTTGCAGGCAGGGGTTCTCTAGGAACAGGGTCAGTGACCACTGTGCTAGGAGAACATGAAATATATATATATATATACACAGCAGGGGTCACCAACCCTGTTTCTGGAGAGCCCCTGCTTTGCAAGTTCTCCACGTCTATCAACTTGAGTCACACCTGATTCCCCCCCTTAAGTGGTGTTTTCCACTTCTTGCTTGGCTGAACACACCTGTTGGAAGTGGAACAGGGAGAGTTAGAAAATATGCAAGGCAGGGGCCTTCCAGGTACAGGGTTGGGCACAGCTTGTCAAAAACATTCATTATTTGTATATTATTACTTTGTATTTTTGACAGTGCATTTATTATGTTTGGTACTGTTGTTGATAGCACATTGCACCTGAAACATTTCACCCTTGAACACGGGAACAGAGAAAAGAATGTGAACATAAAACAACTTGACTCCCATAACTGGAGAACAAATTTGCTTGTTAGAACTGAGTGGATGGTCCAATTTAATGTAAGGGCCCCACCCTGGAGCTGAAATTATTGCACCTAAAAAGATAGCAAATAGCATCTGCTTAATTTTGGCAGTTTTCCAAAAGAAGTACTCTCTCAGTTTTCACTTAATCATATCTTAAGCTACCGGGCAATCAATACAAGTCAGTCCTGATCAGTCAGTACTCCTGTGAGGAGAGGCAGCAAGTGTGTAGCCTCTCACATGTCCTGTCCAGGTGAATGTCTGTTGCTGATGCTTGCTCCAGACTTTCCCACACTGTCCGGGGATGGACCAGCGTCTCCGCCCTGAGTGATGAGAAAACCCCTCTTCTGTAGGGTGATGACAGCCTGTTTTGTGTCATTGTAAATCCAAGGACCTCTGTCCAAAACCCCGGTTGGGGGGGTGGTGGGGTTTGGAAGTGCATGTCAGTTTTATTCCGGCGTATTCCTTTCTTTTCTTGACAATTTCTCAGGTAATCATGGTCGAAATAAAATCTTTTAAGAATTCTTCCACGCAGCGGACAGGATTCATTCTTCGGTTTCATATTCCTGAAAGTTTGATTTTGGATCTTGGGGGGCTGGTCAGGGTGTTGTATTTTCATATGTTTTGTTTGGAATAACACTGGTGAACTCCGAAATCATTAATTCGGTCATCAAGTCCACCACATTGTTAGCCCTCTTCACCCTCTGGCACCCCATATACTCACTCACTCATTAATCTTCAACCACTTATCCAAGATTGGGTTATGGGGGCAACAGCTCTAGCAGGTGATCCCAGACTTCCCTTTCCCATGCCACATTGACCACCTCTGACTGGGGGATCCTGAGGTGTCCCCAGGCCAGTGTGGAGATATAATCTCTTCACCTAGTCCTGGGTCTTCACTGGGGTTTCCTACCAGATGCCCGAGCCACCTCAGCTGGCTCCTTGCAATGCGAAGGAGCAGCGCCTCTACTCCGAGCTCCCTACAGATGACTGAACATCTCACCCTATTTCTAAGGAGACACCAGCCACCCTCCCAAGGAAGCCCATTTCAGCAACTTGTACCCACGATCTAGTTCTTTTGGTCATGACCCAACTCTCATGACCATAGGTGAAAGTAGGAACGAAGATTGACCAGTAGATCGGGTTGCAGGGGCTCGGCTCCCTTTTTGTCACAACAGTGCGATAGAGTGAATGCAGTACCGCCCCTGCTGCACCAATTCTCCAGCCAGTCTCACGCTCCATTGTCCCTTCACTCGTGAACAAGACCCAGAGGTACTTGAACTCTTTCACTTGGGTCAAGACTGCACTCCCTACCTGGAGTTGGTAATCCATTGGTTTCCTGCTGAGAACCATGGCGTCAGAATTAGAGGTGCTGATCCTCATCCCAACTGCTTCACGAGTGTTGAGGTCACAGGACCACATCTGCAAAAAGCAGTGATGAGACCCTGAGCCCACCAAACTGGAAATCGTCCTGTCCATGAATATTCCACCCCACAGCACCCCATATATACAGATGTTATTTTGCCGTGACCCAGCTTCCATCTCTGTCACCTTTGTTTGCAGGGATTCATGTGCTTGTTTTATTTGTTGAATTGCATCTTGCAAGTCCCTGTTGTATTCCACTAGTTCGACTGCATGTTGCTGCGCTTCCTCCACTGGTGCAGGGTTCTCAGCAGGATTTTTTTTTTTTTTTCTCAGCATAATGGGATGGAAAAATCACCTTTTTAAAAGCTGGGGGTTAGGGGGATGCTTAGGCTTCCTCTGTGTTTCAAAATGTGAGGAAAGTGTTTCCAAAAATGCCACCAATTTGAAGTTGAAGTTGCAGAGGAAACCTTCATCTGGTTAAATGTGCTGAAAGTCCAGCTCACCTGTTGTCTCTGCAAACTCGCAGCTGCTGCTACTCTTCTAAATAAAACAAAGCCTCTTCAACATTATTGCCTGCGACCTCAATGTAGGGTCACTGAAGACTTCCTTACCAAGCGCTATGACACTGCAGCTCGAATCCGTTGTCTGGGGAACTCTCTGACTCACCTTGCCCTTGCACTCTTCTGGTCTCTCCAGGATAATGGAGCTGACACACAGAGCTGGAGTGATGCTTCGCTCTGGGCTTTCGCCTACATGTCACTGGAGCTTGGCAGACTGATGTCTACTCTGACTATAGCCCGGCACCAGGTACGACTGGCTCAGTCCCCTCTGTCTGAGACTTGCAGAGGATCACTACACAGCCTGCCTGTTATCCCAGGTCAGGTTGCTGTTCAGGCTAACAGGTCTCGGCAGCAATTTGCCGAATTACAGCGCACTCCCAGACACAAACCTAAGTGCACAGGTGGCTTCCTTCCAGCTAATGGACGTCTGCCCTGGAATCGGGGTGTACTGCATCAGCCCTCCCAGCATGGGTGGATCACCCAGAAACGGCCGCCGTGACAGGCAGGACCATCGTACTCACCCCTCAAAATCTGCAGGGCCGCAGTAGTCGAGTTTGATGCCCAATACAGGGCCACCGGTCATTTCTCCCAGACACAGCTCGACCAGTGGCAGGAATTGGTCTCAGATCAATGGGTGATTTCCACGTTGGTCAGGGGCTACAATGTTCTGTTCAGTCATCGTCCCCCCAAAGTTCAGTGGTGTAAAGGTCACAGTTGTTACAGACCCAGAGAAGTCTCTCATTCTCAGGCAGGAGATTCTCAGGCTCCCATAGAAAGGAGCCATAGAGTGGGTCCACAGTTTGAATCACCTAAGGGGGTGCTATTCAACCCATTTTGTAGTTCCAAAAAAGGATGGTGGTTTTCACCCCATCCTCGACCTCAGGAAGTTGAATGTGAAAGTGCTGCGTTTTCACATGCTCCGCACAACGGAAGTTCTCCAGGCAATTTTGCTGGGGGACTGGTTTACCAGTGTGGACCTGAAGGATGCTTGTTTTCACATCCCAGTGTCAGTACATCACAGGCAATTCCTCCAGTTTGCCTTTGAAGGACAGGTGTACCAGTTCAAAGTCCTCCCCTTTGGGCTCTCACTTGCTCCCTGTACATTCATCAGGTGCGTGGCAGCAGCACTCTCTTCCTTGCAGGCGCGTGGGATACAGATTTTTCCGTATCTGGACAACTAGCTTGTATGCTCACAGAGCCGGGAGCATCACTCAATGATACTCGCACCCTTCTGGAACACGTGTCACAACTAGGGCTCACTGTGAACTTCGCAGAGCTCCTTGACGCCATGCCAACAGGTGGTATTTATTGGCATGGCGCTCGACTCACTGGCAATGACTGCTTATCCATCCCCACAAAGGGTGGGTGACATTCTCACTCCGGTCCATTATGTTCGCAGGAATGCCAGACTGACTTACGGTCTGCTCCTCCGGCTCATGGGGAAACTGACGGTGGTGTCAGCAGTCGTGCCTCTGGGACTCCTGTCCTTGCGCCCCATACAAATTTGGCTCAATAGCCTGGGCCTCAACCCCACACTGCATCAACACAGAACTGTGCATCTTCCAGCTCAGTCTGTCCGACATCTTCGCCCCTGGGGGGAAAAGAAGAGTAACACCTGGTGTTCCTATGACCTCTCTACCCTCCCGCTGGGAGGTCGTTGTAACAAATGCATCACCTTTTGGCCGGGGTGCAGTGTGGAACCACAGAATGATCAGGGGTGTCTGGAGCCCTCAGAAGAGTCTTGAACATCAGTGTTCTAGAGCTGCCTGCTGTCCGCCTAGCTCTGGGCCACTTCTCTCCTGCCCTAGAGGAGAAACGTGCTTGTTCGATCGGACAACACATCGACAGTGTACCATGTAAACCATTAAGGAGGTACCGGGTCTGTCCCTGAAGGAAGCTTGGGAACTTCTGTAGTGGGCTTTGCCTCACATGCTGAGTCTCAGGGCTGTGCATCCATCAGGCCTGCAGAACTACGCTGCAGATTTTCTCTCACGTCAGAAACTGCCGTCAGGTGAATGGCGCCTCAACCCGGATGTGGTTCAGCTGATCTGGGACAGGTTTGGCAAGGCGGAAGTCGATCTGTTCACCTCGAACGCCACAACACACTAGCGCCTGTGGTTCTCTCTGTCAGAACCACACAGCCTACTGGGCCAGAATGCACTCGCTCACCCTTGACCTGCCTGTCTACTATATGCGTTTCCTCCTCTTCCGCTGATCACGTTGATCTACACAGAATATGCATGACCGATCACACAGTGTTGCTGGTAGCCCCGTACTGGCCGGGCAGGACATGGTTCCCCATGATTCTTATGCTCCTCAGCAGAGAGCCATGACCTCTCCCATGGAGGAGGGACCTTTTGTCGCAGTTGATCGGGAGCATTTGGCATCCTCACCCAGAGCGTCTTCAACTGTACGTATGGCCCCTGAAGGGACAGGCTCCATGTTGTGCTCTTGTGATCAAACTGTAGTGCAGACTGTACTGAATGCCCATGCGCCCTCCACTAGGGCATTGTATGGCAGTAGATGGAAGCTTTTTACCTATTGGTGCGTGGACCCTGAGCGTCGTCCTGTGCCAGTGCTGCTTAGCTATCTTCAGTCGTTGTTTGACAGCGGTCTTTCTGTCTCTACAATTAAAATTTGTGTTGCTGCTGTCTCTGCTCGCCACATTATAGTAGATGGTAGATAAATAGGATTGCACCCCCTGATATGTCGTGTTTTTTTAAGAGGTTCTCTTTGCCTTTGGCCTCTGAGGATTGCACTTGTGCCATCCTGGGATCTTCCATTAGTTCTTGAGGGTTTATGCTCTTCGCCGTTTGAGCCACTGGGTGCCAGTGACCTCAGCTGGTTGTCAATTAAGACTGCATTTCTCCTTGCTATTTCATTCGCAAAGCATGTTGGAGAGTTCCATGCCTTGTCAGTTGCTGACAACTGCGTGCTCTGGGATTCTGATGGGTCAGGGGTTACTTTGTGGCCGAACCCATCCTTTTTACCAAAGACCATTTTACCATTCCGTGCTAACGAGCCAGTTACCTTGGATGTCTTTATCCCTCATTCTACTGTAGAAGCTAATTCTAGCCTGTTGTGCCCTGTTCGTGCACTTAGACATTATATTGAATTGACAGCTGCGTTTCACAAAAGATGCTGTGTTTGTCTGCTATGGGAGCCCCAGGAAGGGCTGCGCATTGTCCAAGCTAAGACTGGCGCGGTGGGTTGTTAACGCTATATTGCAAGCTTACAGGAACGGTGACTGTCAATCTCCTCCAGTGAAATGTCATTCAACTCGAGGCATATCCGCATACCGGGCTGCCCTGAGAGGTGTGCCACTGACTGACATCTGTGCTGCAGCAACATGGGCTTCCTCCTGTACTTTTGCCCGATTCTACTGAGTGAATGTAGCTGCTCCTCACCCTGTGGTAACGGCCGTATTATTGGCCTCCTCGAACTGCAGCTGAGGTTGGTAAGTGCACACTCCTCGTGACCTTGCTGGTATAAGGTCATCCAGGTGCTAAAGCACCGCCCACTGGCGGTCAGAAGGAATTAAATAGAACAAGAGTTACGTATGTAACTACGGTTCTATGAATTCCGAATGACCGCCAGAGTTGGTTGTCACTTGGAGTCTAGGCCAGGGGTGCTCAAGTTCGTCCTCGAGAGCTACCTTCCTGATACTCTTAGTTGTCTCCCTGCTCCAACACACCTGAATCAAATGAAAGACTCGTTAGAAGGCTTTTAATGAGCCTTTCATTGGATTCAAGGACAACCTAATATTGCTTTTTCTTCACTTTTTGTAATAAACTTGTTACATTTTTCTTAATGTTTCTTCAGCTTTTGAACTTTACTCACTTTTTAAACAATATTATTATTTTGAACACAACTGTAATAGTCCATGTTCTTTCTCTTTTCTGAGAACCTCCTGTTACTGTATGATCAGGTTCTGTCTCCCTGTCCCCTTTCTTTTGTGCCTTGGTAGTCAGTCTTTGTTTTAGTGTTGGTTTTCAGGCCTCTAACCCAACAAACACAATGTGCTCCATAACACATCAAACGGAAAATAGTGATGGAAATGATTTTGGGTAATTATCCTTGAATGACAGCCATGACACTCTGCAAATGGTTATTTAGATTCTTTCTTTGCCCTTTATGAAATAGAATATCAGTCTGCTTTCACTTGAGCTGTTAGCAGTCTTCAGCGTACTTACAGAAGGTGTAAATAAAAACTGAGATTTTCTTGATGCAACAAGCGCTCAGTCACGTAACTATGTTTTGTTCAATTTTGATTGAAGTACAACCTGTTCAGATGTAGCCTGAACTTTTCTCTAGGTGCTTCTTGTTCTGTGGTGAGTTTCATATGCACATTTTGTCTGTTCCATCATGAAACTCTGCAGCTGCGCAGTGTGCCCTCTTTCCGTTGGATTAATCATCTCCGCCAGTGAAGTTATGTTTTCGCCCTTGTTTATCTGTTTGTGAACTGCTTGGAACCCATTTTTTCTTTTTATATATATATATATATATATATATATATATATAACTTATAATTTTAATAAACTTTATCACACAATTGTGCAAATCAACATCAACATACATATGTCTGCGTAGCACAGTATTATAATTTTTTTTTTGTTTTTTCCTCTTTTTGTTTTTCTTTTTTTGCCCATTTGTGGTTCCGCAGTCTCAGTCTATGCGTTAATTTTTCCATTGAGAATATGTTCTCTGTCGTTGTGATCCATTGGTCCTTTGATGGCACGTCCGCCTTCCCCCACTTCCTCGTTATACATTTCTTTGCTGCTATTAACATTACCTTTACCAAATACGAGGTCTGTGAGAAAAGTAACGGACCTTTTTTTTTTTTTTTTTTCAAAAACTATATGGATTTGAATCACGTGTGATTACATCAGACATGCTTGAACCCTCGTGGGCATGCAAGAGTTTTTTCACACCTATTGGTTACGTCATTCGCTGTGGGCAGTCTTTGAGTGAGGAGTGGCCCACCCTCTTGTCGTTTTTTCATTGTTTAGGAATGGCTCAGAGACTGCTGCTTTGTTTGATAATTTTTTTTCAAAACCTGTAAGGCACAACTGAGTGGACACCATTCGATAAATTGAGCTGGTTTTCGGTTAAAATTTTAATGGCTGATGAGAGATTTTGGGGTTTTACTGTCGCCGTAAGGACAGCCCACGGTGCCTGACGGCGATCTGTGCTCCGAGGCGCTGTCGTCTCCCTGTTTCAAGCTGAAAACTTCCTAATTTTAGGCTCTGTGGACCCAAGACGTCGTGAGATAAGAGAACTTTCAGAAGAATTAGGGATCAGGAGTTTATCCAGACATTCCTCTGTTAAAGGAGATTTTGTAATGAAAGAACATGCTGGCAGATTCGCATGTCGGGCCGGACCCGACCGCGGGGGGTCGCCACAGGAAAAACACCTCCGCTGGAAACCTTAACGGACAAGTTGGAACATGCCCAAGCTGTTAAACAATTTCTCAGATACTCACTTGTTGAAAGCCATCAAAATCCGCCTGAATTTTACAAATGGTTTTCAACACGGAGGTGTTTTTCATGTCGCGGCGCAGACAGATTTGCCATGTCGTGACGGATCTGACTCGGCAAATTCGTCCGCACGTTCTTTCATTACAAAATCTCCTTTAACAGTGGAATGTCTGGGTAAACTCCTGATGCCGGCTTCTTCTGAAACTTCTCTGTTCTCTGATGACTTCCTGGGTGAACAGAGCTTTAAATTAGGATGTTTTCAGCTCGAAACAGCCAGATGGACGCCACCTCCGACCGCGCCGCGCCGATCCGCTTTGTGGGCTGTCCTTAAAGCGAAAGAAACTCCACAATCTCTCATCAGCCGTTAAACTTTACACCGAAAACCAGCTGAATTTCTCGAATAGTGTCCACATGGATATCCCTCACCGGTCCTGAAAAAATTTGATAAAGCAACGTGCGCCGTCTCCCTGCAGCGTCTCAGACAAAGAGATTCCGACGGGAGGGGGAGTCCACACCTCACTCAAAGCCTGCCCACAGGCGAATGACGTCACCGACAGGCATGACAAAACTCACGCATGCGCACGAGGGTTCAAGCTTGTCTGACGTAAAAACATATGAATCAAATCCATTTATTTTTTGAAAAAAATAAAAAGGACCGCTTTTTATATCACAGACCTCGTATTCATCACATTTGTCAATGGTGTCATCTCAGAAATTATTCAAATAAAGAAATTCAGGTTTCAATGGAATTACACGTCCCAAAACTTGATATAGAACATTACTGACAGCTTTCCAAAAATTTGAATGTTTTGGGCATTTCCAGAAAATGTGAGAATTATCCGCATCCATCTTCCCAGCATTTCTGATGCATCTGTAGTTGTTTACTTTATAACTTGGATGTAATAATCGTATCAAATTTTTCCAGCCAAACTCCTTCCATGTCCATGAGCTAGTCGAAATTTCCACGTCAAGCTAATCCATTACATCAGTTTCTATATTAAATTCTTTTTCCCAATTTTATTTTCACTTCTTGAGTTGTATGCTTATCAGCCTTCTTCAGTGCTTTATATAATGTGGAGGTTATCCTAATATAGCTGCCTTTGTAAGCTTTAGTTATTATTTCCACTGCTTATCTCTCCTTCGTGAAGAGACTCACCTTTTTTTTTTTTTTTTTTTTTTTTAAGGTAAAACCAAAAGTACTCAAACGCCCCAAAATACCCAAGACTCCAGAGGGTTAACGCTGAATGAATTTTCAAAAATTCAGATTCAGATCAAATGTTTCATATTTGAAATGGTTATGTAGGATGGTATTCTTTATCGACCGACAACGTTTGACCCAGATTACAGATTATGTGAACATCCATCCATCCATTTTCTTCCGCTTTATCCGGAGTCGGGTCGCGGGGGCAGCAGCTCAAAGCGTCCAGGGAGCATCTGGAAAAGATGCCCGAGCCACCTCAGCTGACTCCTTTCGACATGGAGGAGCAGCGGCTCGACTCCGAGCTCCTCCCAAATTATGTGAACATTCTAATTTAATATTGAAAACCCCATTTGGTGTATATTTTGCATCTCAACCAAAAGTGCCTCAATCACTCTCATTTTTCTTTTATGGATTTACCTACACCACCAAAATTGGATGACAGTTACAATTTTATGACTGTTTGTCTTATCTTCCAGTTATCAGTCAGAAACCAAGTATCAAAAAGCATTGACAAATTGTATATAGCAGAGATAGCCAGTGTTCTGTGAAAATTTTCTGAAAGGAATTCAGAAACTGAAAAGTTAAAAAAAAAAAAAAAAAAAAAAAAAATGAAAAGAAGAACCTGACAACACCACAAAAAAAAACTTTGATTCAAGTGCATGAACTAAATGCATACTCCTGACATTTGATCACATCTAATTTGGCTTATGAAAAGCCACTTCTAACAGGACTTTGACCTTGAAATTTTTTTCCAAGGTAAAAATTTATGCAGTTGGAAACTTTTATGTCACTGATTACATCAGTGACATAAAATGGTCTTAAAATTACGTTGATATTATGGTTTGTTGTGATATTTTCCGAGTCAGTCTGTCATCCAGCAAAATTTGTCATCGTGACAGGCCTACATAAATCCCCTATCAGCTGTCAAGTATAACAAATGTATGAGCAAGGCTGTTTGCTGTTGTGCAATACTCAATTTTCACTCCAATATGGCAGTATTTCACATGATTGTAAATACTCTACAGCAGTGGTTCTCAAACTGTGAGGGGCGGGTGGGGGGTTGCCAGAGTTCTTCAGGGGGAGCGAGAGAGATGGGCATCATGAACCAGTTCTTTTCGAGAATCATTAAGAAATGATTCGATCCACCGACATCAATAGCCTTTTTGCTTAACGAGTCCCTCATTGTCCTTCAGAGCGGCTGTTGTTTTTGAGGGTGTTTTATCTGGAAAATTATCATTTCTTTACATTGACGAGAGACCCTGCAGCGGGTCTGTAATCAACCGCTTCTGTAACGGCTACGCTTTGAAGCATGAAACAACAAAGCAGTGCACTGATCTGCTGCTTCATGTGTTCATTGCTTCGCTGCTTTTCAGAAGTGAAAAGTCCGGTTCTTAACCCCTCTCAAAGCCATTTAAAAATGTCAACCGTGCAGCACTTTTGTGCGGATTAAAGTCACTAACTGGGACTCTTGTCTTGTTGCGAGCAAGAAACGAGAATTGTCCTCCTTTCTATTCAAACAGCTCCAAACGCTGCGCCGCTCTCTGCCGAGTCAAGTTAGAGTCCGGCCGGAACTAATAACTTCAAAGCGAATCACCGTTTTAAATCAAACGACACCTCTTTCCAAATGTTGTAACACAGGCAACAAACTACAACAGACTAACATGTTTTTTTTTTTTCCCCTCCCAATATGAGATGTCCTGTGTTCTTTATGAATTAGATTGATGTTGACTTGCAGCACAGCTGGCTGCAAGAGCTCAGCTCAGAGGTATGGACTTAGATTTGTGTCATTAATGTCTGAAACGAAATGCTTTTGAGAAAAACTATAGATTTTATTTTTGTTTAAGACTCAATAAAATGTTATTGACCTGTAAAGCCTACTTTTAGTACACAGAAAATTCACAGGAGGTATTGATAAGGGAATCGATAAGGAATTAGATCAGTAAGCGAAATTGATAATGGCATCAATATCGATTATAATCTTAATCAATACCCATCCCTTATTATTTATGTTAAAATGTGTCAATTATGTCAGACACTTAAAAACAGATATTTTTAAGTGTTTAAAATGACATAAAAAAAATAGAATAGAAAGTTCTTTAAAAACATGTTTGAAAAGGGTGTAAAATGTGTGAAAGAATAGAAAATTCTTTAAAAACATGTTTTACAAAGGCTGAAAAATGTGTAAATGCGTCGACATTTCCTTAAAAATACACAGCTACTTTTAAAATGTGTTTAAGATGTGTAAAAGAATAAAAGCAAACACACAAAGCTATTGAAATTGTGTGTATGTGTGTTGGACGGGGGGCGCAGCTATTCATTTGTTCTCTGGGGGGGGGGGGTCACTCTCCCACACTTTGAAAACCCCCTGCCGTACAGTATATAGTATAGTTTTGAAATCTCATGTTTGTCTTGGTTTTTTTTTTACCTCCAGGCTTCCACCCACATATTGACACACATCATCTTGGGAGGTGTTTCTTCATCTCCGAGTGAAGGTTAGACTGCCCGTTTACTGTCCTTTTCAGTGTTATGGAATGGTGTGTGTGTGTGCTTGGTTTTTTAATAATGGGATGCCTTTTGTGCTTTCAGGTTTAGGCAGAAGTACCCAACTCTGTTGCCAGTCCTTGCAAAGAATGGCTCATGGATGGGATTCATATTTTGCCCACATTCCTTCTGTATCATCAGATTCAAATACACTGAGAAGGCTGTCAGACTCAGAAGGAAGTACTTCTCATCTAGAGAATTTTGTAGGACATGACTTCACCACAGGGGCGTTGCCTGAACCCCCTGCAACCAACTCAAACTTTCAGACTAATTTTTACTCAAATCCCGGTGATGGTGTTTCGCGGTCAGATTGTGTCTATCAAAAATGTTGCAAGGACACAACGTGGAAAACTGAAGGAGAACACATGAGAAAGGAAGATGCTGTCTCAGAGTTCACCACAGATGGATTATCTACAACTGAAACTTTTCCCTCATCTTTCTCAACAAATTTACATCAACTTAAACAAGACGACGGCACATTATCCTCATCATATCTTGGAGACTACTCGGATGTCAGTAGCTCTTCAGAAGCTGATGTTAGCGAAACAAGGCCATCTTGTAAATTCATGACAAGTAATTCAGTCTCAAACTCTACAAGTGTCGGTGGTGTAAAACAGAGTGCATCAGAATGGCTTTTCACACCCACTGGACATATGACCATTTCAACAAAAAGACAGTGCCATAATGCAAGGCTCTTTTTGCCATCAAATGTCAAGGAAGCAGAAACAATGGATGAAAGGGCACAAAATAAGATGGAGAAATTGGAAAAGTCAACTGGAAATTACACAAGTCACCAGTCCTCTGAGACTTTAAATATGTTGACAACTACAGGGAGTGAATCTGTGGAAGATTGTAATGACTGTGATGAATATCGAAAGGAAATACAAGAGGATGCAGAAGTCGAGCAATCTTTCACTGAAGAAAAAACCAGAGATACATCAATAAGTATCTTAATTTCCACTGAAACACAAGAATACCCAGGTAGTAATATGGAGGAGCAGAACATTTTTTCTTCAAATATCATGACTACATTTGACAGTCTTGATCAAGATAATTTGAATAGAAAGGCCATGGGATATGAAAAGGGAAATTGTGGTGATCAAAATGATCTGGCTTTGGATAAGCAAAAAACCACAGCTCCCAATTTAACAAATTGTAAAGATGACAATTGCAGAAAGGTGGTGGAGGCGAAAGAAAAAATTCTAAATGACACAAAAGAATCAAGCAAACAAAATGAAGGTGATGTGCAACAAACCCAAAATACCACCTTTCAACATGATCATGATGAAAATACGGAAGAAAACCAGGACAAAATCATTCAGTCATCAAGTTTACACTCTTCATATGTGGAGCATCTCAACTTGTCAGGTTCTACAGATCCTGCTAAAAAATTGAAAGCATGCGCAAGTCATTTGGAAAACAGTGAAGATGGTAAATCACATTTGGACATGCCTGAAAATCGGTTATTGAAAATTAAAAACAATTGTGGTTCCCTTACTGTAAACCTTAACAGTCTTGACACAAGTACTAACAACAGTAATGAGCTGAGTCATTTAGAATCGTATATACAGTCAAACTGCTCAAGTCCAGATGGAACTCAGTGCTTAGAAAAACAAATGTCAAATCCATCTGAGGAAACAAAAATGACTTCCCCAAATCCAGATTGCACTAGTGTTGCTGTGTCCAGTGTCAGTCATTTAATTGACAAAAGTGACAATAGGGGACATGTTCATATTAATTTACAATCTTGCTTGCAGGGAAATGGCTTAAACAAAAACATTGTCTGTCCAGAAAATGAACAGACAAGCAAAGCAGAGGAGACAGATGAAACCTTTTCTTCAGGTCATGATTGTAGTGACCTTGTAATGGACAATGCTAGTGTCAGTAACAAGAAGAGTGTTTGTAGTAATTCAGAGTTATGTTTACAAGAAAACTCTTCAAGCACACCTCTGAAACAGTGCCTGAAAAAACAGTTGCACAGTCTAGAAACAAAATCTCAAAGTCTAGGATCTTCGCCGGATCTTGGTTGTAGCAGTCATAGCATTCCGATTCAGTGTAATGATAATGGTGACAATAAAGACCAAACTGATCTTACACATTTAGAATCTGTCTTACGACCAAGTCGTCCAGAAGCTCTGTTAAAGCGCTCTCCAGAAAAATTGTGTTCACTCGATTTAGAGAAAACGGACGTTGCATCTTCAAAACAAGCTTGCAGTGATAGTGTTACAACTTGTGACAGTAACGTAATCAGTACTAATGACAATAATGAAAATAGTGGTAATCATTTTTCTCTCGAAAAGACCATGTCAAATTCTGCATTCAAGACGAGCACAGATTCTCTGAATCGAGATTGTGGCAGTACTGTTTTGCCGCTTGATGACCAATGCATTGATACTGGTGATGGTAATGAGGAAAATATTTATAGTCATAAAGAAACCTCATTACTTCCCCAAACACAAAGGAATCCATGTCTAGAAAACGCTATTGATGGTAATGGCAATAATAAGCAAGATGTTTGTGCTCATTCAAAATGTTGCTTACCGCTAAGCGGTTTAGAAATAAACAAAAATACACCTGTAGAAATGGAATGGAGAAGTCCAGTGGAAGAGACAGACAAAGCCTTGTCAGATGTAAATTGCAGTGGGACTGCTAGAAGTCATGGTCATATTGTAGTTCCTGGTGAGGATAATAAGCATCATGCTTCAGCTCCTGTGAAATCCAGTATACACAGTGACATTCTGAGGACAGATACAAGTCCATCCCCAGAAAAGGAGAGGACAAATTCATCAGGAAGAACGAACACATCCTCTCCATATATGGACCAGTCACTACAGAAAAATCCAGTGGACACATTACCTGAACCATTGAGTGGAGATGTTACTGAAAACGCAAAAGTCCCATTGCGGGAGTTGGACACTGCTAAAGAATGTTCATTGGAGGGCATGCCATATGTTGATCCCCTATCTGAGCAACGCTTTTGCAACAATGGCGAAACTGAATTTAAACATCAATGTGAGGATCTATCTTTGATCAGACAAGGCAGTGATGCCATCAGCTGTTTAAAACAAGTACCTGAGCTACAATCCTCAGTTTACACGAGGCGAGTGCTGCAGCCCATTGTTATATTGGATGCTTTAAAGCCAGCGCAAACACCAAATAGTTTATATAATTGCGCAGTGTGTCAACATACAGCCAACAGCATAAATGACCTAATTGAACATTTGTGTTCCAGCCATTTGGTGCACAATTTTGTCTTCTGCCGAACCTGTAACACATTCCTGATGAAGAATCAACATACAGAAGAACATGTATGTGGTGCAACAGAGTCCTCTCTACACTCAAAGTCTGACCTCCGGAACAAACCAAAACCCCGCCTACATTCAAAGTGTAACCGTTGTGGAATCACTTTTTCAAAAGTAGAAAGTTATGTGAAGCATATGTGGACTCATTCTGGCAAAACACCATTTAAGTGTCAAGGATGCGGATTATATTTCTCAAAGAAGGGTGGCCTGACTAAACACACATACACGCCTGGTCGATGCAAGCGCCCAGTCTGTGAAAACAAAGATGCAAATCCTGCTGCAAGTCGAAGTGTCGTAAAAAGACCACCAAGAATGGATTTGTTACCGAATGGCCCACGTGCAGGTCTACCTGAATGCTCAGTCAAGCTTGTTGACCTTAATAAAAATAACTTGTGCGTTTGTTGTAATAAAGCCTTCTCAACAGTGGAGCAGACCAAGAAGCATTACTACAATGTACACAAAGAAAAGATGGGGACATTTGTGTTGAGCCAGTCTACCCAGAAAGCTGCTGTTGAAACCTGCCCTGAAGTAAAAAGTGGCTCAAGAGCAACATATGACTGTATACTTTGTCACAGGGCTTTCAAGTACTCCTACAACAGAGCTCGACATTTGCGTGAGTGTGTCAGAAACATAATATGGGGTGGGCAGGGAAAACTTGGCAATAAGTTTCAGTGCCCTTTATGCAAAGCTCTCTTCACTTTTAAATCTAGCAGATGTAGACATATTAACGGCTTTTGCCTCAAAAAATGTCTTGCACTGCTTTCAAAAGAGAGAGCAGCAAAATTAAAGCCACATATGGAAAAGAAAACATTTAAAACTGAGCATGCTAAGCAGTGTGAAACGCAGTCAAAGGAAACGGATGGAACTGTACAGAAAACAGTGCCCTCATCGATACCTGCTCATCCCTTTGTACCACGTTACAAATCAGCTCTTTTAAAGTATTCCTCTGGGAAATCCAGACACATGAAGATATCACATTCTTCTTCAGTTGCTGTGCTAAAAACCAAAAAGCGCAAGGATAGCTTCACTTCAGATGAAAGCAACACCAGTCGTACCTACTCCTGTCGGTTTTGTGGAAAATGTTTCGAGCGGCCACTGTCACTGCAGAAACATGAGCTCACTCACAAAGGCGAAAGACCTTATTCCTGTCCGAAGTGTAACAAAGCCTTTAAGAAACATCGTCATCTGATAACACATCAAAGCATTCATCAGAGGAGAATACAGTGCACTGTTTGCAATAAGATTCTTCCAACTATTGAGGGTCTGCTTCAGCACCAAAACGCACATGTTAAAAAGGGAATGCTTCAGTGTCCAGACTGTCCAATGCAGTTTGAAATCCCTGCATATCTACTTAAACACATCCTCACCCACAGTAACAAACTGGGAGAAACAAATGAGGAAGCTGAGATGCTTGCACTGGAAAAGAAACAAACAGCTGTCACACAGCTGTCCTCAACAACAGAGGTTCAAGAACAGAATGTTGCAGAACAAGTACAGTGTTCATTATGTAAAGTGGTGTTTGATGATGCACAAGTACTACGAAAGCATTGCCTAACACATATATCTGTGTCCTCTGCACTGGAATGCCCATTTTGCAAGCGTAATTTCAGTATTCGACGCAATCTAGTGCGCCACATGTTTAAACATACAGGAGGGAAACCATTTTCTTGCAGTATTTGTGGGAAACAATTTTACAGTGAATATCACTTAAAATGTCATATGGAAAAATGTATCTCTCGTTTCCCCAAATATGTCGCCAATCAGTCGGTCACAAAGATAGGACTTCGTTGCCCTCATTGTCCTCGTGTATTCTTTAGGAAACCCCGCTTTAAAATTCATCTCAAAGGCCACCTAGAAAAGTATCTGAAAGCATGCTTAAACTGTGGGCAGTGCTTTACGACCCCAAAATTAACTATGCATCTAAAGCTTTGCAAAAGGACAAAAGGCCTCAGCAAGGGTTCATCTGTGAAAGGAGACTGCCACAAAGCTGTTTCTCCAACAACCAATACGGTTGCTAAAGTGAGTTTTCAGGCCAGTGCAACCATTATGCTAAAGCATAAATGTCAGCATTGTGCGAAGAGGTTCAAGTACAGATCATTGCTGTACAGACACCTTTCTTCGCATCGTGGTGCCAAGTCCCATGCATGCATGCACTGTGGTCACATATACAGTAGTCAGGCAATGTGTTTTCAGCATGAAGCATTCTGTGATGGAGTTTACAGAGCAGAGCAGTCGAAAGACGAACATGATGCAGCACAACAATCAAACACATCAGAACCAAAACCGCAGGCCGAAACCGATGCCAAATTCAAGTGCAAATTTTGCACAAAGGCATTTATGAAAGCGCGAAGTCTGAGAAGTCACATTTTGACACACACTGAAGCTAAACCATATCGGTGTAAAGTGTGTAATAGCTGCTTCTCCAGGTATGATCATCTTAAAGTACATGAAACTCACTGTTCGGGCACAAGAACCAGATTAGAAATCCGGATACCCAGAATCAGTTTAGATGATGTTGGAAAGGGCTGGCTAACACGTCATTACAATCAGTCTGCTCAAATTCAGCAGAGTTTTGAATGCACCGTCTGTTTAAAACATTTTAACGCTGAATCTACACTTTCACGACACATACTCTTATTCCACGCTGCGAAAAAATTTACATGCGATTGTGGTGCATCGTACACTCATGAAAAGTCACTCAGGGCGCATAAGAAGAGTAAGAAGTGCAAAAAAGTCACTATTACAAGGCAAAATTCTCTGCCAGTGAAAACTGCCCCCCCAAAAGAAACCGCAAAAGAACAGGTTCATAGCAAGCGAAATCAAATTTTGCGCAAGATCCAGCCTAAAGTTGTCACAAAATATCAGTTTTCATGTGATTATTGCCAGCGTGCTTTTGGGAATGCGTACCACTTAAAAGTGCATGTCCGACTGCACACAGGTGAAATGCCATATGCTTGTGAGTACTGTGATATGAGATTCATAAGGAAAGACTATGTGCAGCGCCATTATGAGAAGTGCACAAAGATAAAGTCACTAAATAGCCAAGTGCTTTGTGACCGATGTGGAGGATTTTTCACTCAACAAGTGCTTGAAACCCACAGAAAGACCTGCTCTTTGAAACCAAGCTCAACAGAGTCAGCAAATCCCCCAAAGCAGCAAACTTCACCGAAAAGCCTCGGGTTTTCCTGTGCATTCTGCAGTTCTCGTTTTTTGCTGTTCTCACAGCTCCAAGAACATTTTATAACTAACCACAAGCCGGAAACATCAATGAAGCCACCAGTAACAACCGCTCCTCTTCAACAGCACCTGGCAAATATACCACAAATCAAAAAGGAGCCTTTGGATGAACAGAGTAGTGATACTGGGAGTATACAATGTAATTTAGATTCATTTCTGGAACTCGACACTTCTAAACCCTTGGGCTGCACACAATGCAAAATGAGATTTGTGAATAAAGCTGGACTGGTGGGCCATTTGCGTGTGCACTCAAACGAGTATCCGTTCAGCTGCAAAAGATGCAAACGAGGCTTCTGGAATAAAAATTTACTCCGTAATCACTATAGAAAATGTGGCAAAGATGGAAATGTATTTGGGATTAATTCTGAGCCAGAGTTGGCAACCCCATTAAAAGCTGATATGGATTTGGTACTGAACAGCTCTGCTTCACTTTCCGAAGAAGAGCCAAAGACAACAGACGCTGGTGTTTTAGAGACAAACATCTCTTGTACTGAGATATTGCCAGAAAATTCAGATGTAAATCAGGAGCAAAGCAAAGAAGAGAAGACTGTGCAGTACCAATGCTCAGAATGTGATAAGACTTTCACAGATGGTCTAATGCTCATTAGTCATCTTGAAGACCATGGAAGAGAGGAACAAGAGAAGCGGTGCAGTACATGTACAAAGTGTGGACGGGTATGCTCCAGTCCAGGACATCTTGAGAAACACATGAAGGTGCACAGCAGTGAGAAAATCTCCTGCCCTTACTGCCCCAAGATTTTCCTCACCTCTGCTGATCTTGAAAGACACAAATCATGTCATGATGCCAGCAAAGCTTATAAATGCAAAATCTGTCACTTGAGATTCCCCAAAAAACCATCTTTAACTAAACATTACCTGGAGGATCATCCAAATAATCTGTTCAAGTGTCCTTTTTGTGAGAAAGCTTATGCAATTAGAAGATCTCTAGCAAGACACTGTAAAGTCAGGCATCCGAAAAAGGTAACCCAGAATCTAATGGAACGTGTTGCAGATGAAAAGAAAAGTACCGTGCAGATACCTACAACTCAAGTCAGTGAAACAAGTGACACCAGTGAAGACTGCAATAGTGACACAAACAGCAATGAGGACGTTGCACCATATTTCCCTTGCCATGTGTGTGGCAAGACATTCCTTACATCAGAAAGTCTTGAGGATCATCAGCGATGTCACCTGGGTGAAAAGCCACATGAGTGTGCGGAATGTGGTAAATGCTTTTTCCAAGCAGCCCAGCTGCAGCAGCATCAAAGAATGCACAAATCTGAATTTCAGTGTCCGATGTGTGGCAGGGGCTTCGTCTCTCTTTTTGCATTGCGTAAACACAAACACACTCATGGCAAGAGGAGTCCATACCGTTGCTCCAATTGTCAAGTGAGTTTCACCGGTCCCTCACAGCTAGCAGAACATATGCTTACACATCGTGAGGAGAGCTTTCCATGTGACATATGTAATCAAATCTTTTTCTCCAAGAGTAGTAGAGCTGAACATCGGAAAAGCCACCCCGAGTCGCGTGACAGTCCCCCAGCTTTAATTTCACCCCAAACTCATGAGAAGTCAGATTTTTCTGCAAGTTCCCCTGTATTTTCAAGTGAATTTAAATATCGCTGTGGTGTTTGTAATGAGCGCTTCAGAGACCCAGAAGAGCTCTCAGAACATGGTTGCCTGGCAGCAGGAGAGCGCCCATATACGTGTTCACAATGTGATGAACATTTTCTGCACAGATCTCACCTGAAGAAACATATAAATATACGTCATCTGTTGTCTTCTAATGGGTACCCGTGTAATCAATGTATCAATAGTTTCGCGTCCCCTCAGCAGTTCCTGAGCCATTTAAAAAACCATGAGTTTTCAACAAAAACTAGAGATGAGATTGAGAATGAAAAGAAAAATCCTACGTCTGTCTTCATATGCCCAGTTTGCCATCAGTGTTACCCACATGCCAGTGCATTGGCAATACATTTTCCCCAACATGGTGATCCCTTTGAATGCAAAGATTGCAAAATGCAGTTCACCTCTCGAAGAAAGCTGGAAGAACACCAGCGTTGTCATCTGACAGCGCTAAATAGACTTCAGTGTCAAAGGTGTGGCCAAAACTTTTTGGGAGACCTTGCTTTTCAAAAGCACAACTGTACCAGTCAGCAGAACGTACAAATGGAGAGGCAACCTTCATATCCATCTGCTAATACAACCTCTGTAAAGCATGGTCGACAAGTAGGCGAGGAAGAAGATGTTGACGTTACTGGAGAGGACTTGTATAACTGTCCCACGTGCTCTGTGCAGTTCTCCTCCAAAAGTAGTCTGTTGGATCATCAAAATAAAATGCACCCACTTGAATTCAAATGTCAATTTTGTGGCAAAACCTTTGCACTGAGGCGCCACCTCAAAGATCATGAGCGTAAGCGTCATCTAACGTTGCCCACGCAGAACACACCCCAGGTGACTGAGAGTCAATTTAAATGTTACAAATGTCCCAAAATCTTTGATTCGTCCAAAGCGTTGTCTCTGCATTTGCGGAGGCATGCTGAAAGGGATGGCGGACAACACCGTTGTGATATGTGCTACGAGTCATTTAGCCAGTGGGCTCTTCTTAAACGGCACCAAGAAAGTCATGTTGGCCAAGTTGTGTACGAATGCACAGAATGTGATAAAGCCTTTGCGTTTCCTCACCTACTGGAAGCGCATCAGCAGACTCATGCTGGGTCTTCTCACTAATTGGTTGTTCATAAACTTTTTGCTTTTGCTGGATTCACTTTTTGAATCGCTGTAAATAAAATGGCTAGAATTTCTCTAGCCCAACATCTGACCATGTACCCCCTATACTCATAGTTTAGATCTTGTATTATTTGATTCTTTCTACACTTGCGTAGCTTTTACCATGTGAAGGTGGAGCTGCTGCTTGTGAATTTCTATGACACGTTTTAGTTATTGGATTGGACTTTGTATACACCACCAATTTTCATGGAAGTTTTGTGAATATTTGAGCTAAAATGTCGTAGAATATTGTGTAAATCTTTGAATATACTTTTTTTGATGAATGCATATAATTGGATAAGATGTATGAATTGTCTTGAATAGGCAATTGTGATATTGTGTTGAGATGTGACTCTTGGCATTTATTTTCAAATGGACTTTTATCAGTTTTGTTGACACTTAAATGTGTTAATAGTTGAGCTTTATTTTCATCTGTTTCAACTTTCTGTGGTATGACTACTAATTCGTTGTAGATAGTTTTGTAACTTTTTTCCCCCCTTTTTTGATTCATTGGCTGTTTTTTCTCGGCTCTTCATTACTATCTTGTATAGACATTTGAAAAATGTATGGCATTTTCAAAACCTGAAAATATTACTTTTTGTAAGAAATTTGAGTTAATGCATACAATTAAACAAGTTAACTAAAATACATTGCAGTGTGCGAGTGTTTAAATGACTTCTTTGGCTTGTGAATGGGGCAGATTGCGCGTAAGGCAAAGTAACATCTGATTGGTTAACTCGGATCATTAAAAGTATGGAAGTTCAGGTTGTAGTGAATTTCTCAGTAGACTCTTGCACTTTGGCAATAATGACAAAAATCCCTGGGTGTTGTACTGTTTTTAGTTCTTGAAATTGCACTCATTGCAGGAGCTATGAACAACACCCCAAAAACAGTTGAATGTTTGAAAAGTCTTGCTTGCATTTGCATCTTTTCTCAACACTAACACTGCTGGTATGTGTGCAGCTTCTTCCACCTCATGGAAGTTTACCTAACAGTTTATTACGACAGTGGACCGTCAACACATCTTGCTTTTTATTGTGATTATTTTAATGTACGTATTACTTTGTTATAAAAAGAAGAAAATTGTTTTGCATGTCTATGTTGATGTAATTTTGAGTGTTTGTAGATTCCCCGTTTAGTAGATGTAGTTCAGCATCTTCACACTTGATTCTTGATAACTTCAGATGGAGTTTGGCTGAAAGCAAACAATCCAAATCTATTTGATTCAGTATTATGTGGAAAGATTTCTCAAATTTATACTTGGCCAAGGTCAGAAAATAGATTTATATATATATATATATATAGATAAACTATGGGGGTACCTATTTGTTTACAATTTTAGGTTATACAACCCCTAGCAAAAATTATGGAATCACCAGCCTCGGAGGATGTTCATTCAGTTGTTTAATTTTGTAGAAAACAAACAGATCACAGACATGACACAAAACTAAAGTAATTTCAAATGGCAACTTTCTGGCTTTAAGAAACTATAAGAAATCAAGAAAAAAAATTGTGACAGTCAGTAACGGTTACTTTTTTAGACCAAGCAGAGGGAAAAAAATATGGACTCACTCAATTCTGAGGAATAAATTATGGAATCACCCTGTAAATTTTCATCCCTAAAACTAACACCTGCATCAAATCAGATCTGCTTGTTAGTCTGCATCTAAAAAGGAGTGATCACACCTTGGAGAGCTGTTGCTCCAACACGAGAGATGTCAATTGAAACAAAGGAGAGGATTATCAAACTCTTAAGAGGGTAAATCATCACGCAATGTTGCAAAAGATGTTGGTTGTTCAGTCAGCTGTGTCTAAACTCTGGACCAAATACAAACATGGGAAGGTTGTTAAAGGCAAACATACTGGTAGACCAAGGAAGACATCAAAGCGTCAAGACAGAAAACTTAAAGCAATATGTCTCAAAAATTGAAAATGCACAACAAAACAAATGAACGAATGGGAGGAAACGAGTCAACGTCTGTGACCGAACTGTAAGAAACCACCAAAAGGAAATGTGATTTACATACAGAAAAGCTAAACGAAAGCCATCATTAACACCTAAACAGAAAAAAAAAAGGTTCCAATGGGCTAAGGAAAAGCAATCGTGGACTGTGGATGACTGGATGAAAGTCATATTCAGTGATGAATCTTGAATCTGCATTGGGCAAGGTGATGATGCTGGAACTTTTGTTTGGTGCCGTTCCAATGAGATTTATAAAGATGACTGCCTGAAGAGAACATGTAAATTTCCACAGTCATTGATGATATGGGGCTGCATGTCAGGTAAAGGCACTGGGGAGATGGCTGTCATTACATCATTAATAAATGCACAAGTTTACATTGATATTTTGGACACTTTTCTTATCCCATCAATTGAAAAGATGTTTGGGGATGATGAAATCATTTTTCAAGATGATAATGCATCTTGCCATAGAGCAAAAACTGTGAAAACATTCCTTGCAAAAAGACACATTGCGTCAATGTCATGGCCTGCAAATAGTCCGGATCTTAATCCAATTGAAAATCTTTGGTGGAAGTTGAAGAAAATGTTCCATGACAAGGCTCCAACCTGCAAAGCTGATCTGGCAACAGCAATCAGAGAAAGTTGGAGCCAGATTGATGAAGAGTACTGTTTGTCACTCATTAAGTCCATGCCTCAGAGACTGCAAGCAGTTATAAAAGCCAGAGGTAGTGCAACAAAATACTAGTGATGTGTTGGAGTGTTCTTTTGTTTTTCTTGATTCCATAATTTTTTCCTCAGAATTGAGTGATTCCATATTTTTTTCCCTCTGCTTGGTCTAAAAAAAGTAACCGTTACTGACTGCCACAATTTTTTTTTCCTGATTTCTTATAGTGTTTCTTAAAGCCAGAAAGTTGCCATTTGAAATAACTTTAGTTTTGTCTCATGTCTGTGAGCTGCTTTTTTTCTACAAAATTAAACAACTGAATGAACATTCTCCGAGGCTTTTTGCCAGGGGTTGTACTATATGCCAGAAATATTTCTGTGCCAGTTGCAAAAGCTAGTGTTAAATGTGGAACGTTGCATACCATTTTGCATTTGTCCTGATATGTCATGATAATTATTCCATCCCTGCTCACGCTGCTTGTACAGCTCTAATCAGGGGTGAAAATTCACCATTAAATAGAATTCTCAAATATAAATTTAGTCTTCACATTCTGTTTACTTTTTTCACTCTTTCTTAATCATTTATGCTTCTTCCAAAGAGTTAATGTAGAGAAACATGGATTTTTATATTTATTTATAGTGTTTCAGCTTAATATTAAAGCAGAAAAAAGCTTTTTTATGTTGACATCAGTTTGTTGATGGACCAGTGAAGGGAAATGATTACAATAGTAAACTCTAATTCAAAATGTTTTAATGACTAAAAGTATGTTGTTCAATTTTATATTTGCAAAGAAGAAAAATCTCGACTATACCGAGTAGTGGAACTGACCCTTTAAAATAAACAGGTCACATAATGTGATGGGTCACAAGATTTATTACAACGTTGGTGGTGTGGGTGGGATTGTTTACTGCGCATGCGCGGTACGAACCCCGGTTTCCCAACGCGCTCGCGCCCGCAGCTTGACGTCGTGTTCCAGCTCCTGGCCGAGAAGCGTCGCGTTTGTTCACCGCAGAGCCGTGTTTTCCCCTTGAGGGTTCCCCCTGTTCGTTGACAGATGTCTGCAAAGACACTTCTCCGCAGCCATTGAGGCCCGTTGAAACACATCGCTCTTGTGTCCGGTGAGTGGGGGGACAAAGGCGACCCAAAAAAAAGGGGATGGAAAGAAGGTTGTTTATCGTTGGTAGCTAGCTCGCTAGCCGGCTAATCTTTCCGTTACGAGGCCCATCGGGAACGTGGCTGGGGAACCTCTCCCTGATTAAATGCACGCCAGTCAGACCTCCGTGGAATCTGGAGAAAAGCTCAAGGTTATGTTTACTCGTGTTAACCAGCGACTTTGATCTGAAAAGTTGTTTGGCAGGAGATGTAGCATATTATTTTCGCTTTGAGCTTGGAAAATCGCACCACTGTGGCTGTTAGTTTGTTTCTTATTTAGCCAGTGAATGCAGCGTGACCAGCGTGGTATTTTGTTCTTCTTCTGCAGCGTTTGCAAGCATTCTTTGCTTTGCTCAACATGCGCAGAAGCGCATGTTGACCATTGGCTCCTGTCTGAGGTCATTGTTCAATCAGATAAACAGTGACCATTCAGATGTGAGTTTTTCCTCACCTAAGGTTGTATTTTAAACCTGTATCGACCACGTTCAAAGCTTATGTTGCGTTATTTTAAAAACCCATTATTGCAAGCAAACTAAAATTTTGGAGGGGCTTTCTGAGCAGTTGGTAGTCCATGTAGTCCTTGCATGTTCCAAAATGGCTGCCGTCTGCAAAACCGTGTGCAGCCCAAATTTCTCTGCTGCGGTCAGCTGAGACCTCGGTGGCAAAATTCAGCAAAGCTGTTACCTGGATTCACTTGCCGGCCTCTTTTTGCATTTACGGTAAGGGTTCTGGACGCGGGAAAAAATGAAAATGTAACAATGTATTCATGCAGTGGCTCCTGTGCCAGGACTGGGCACTGCCAAAAACATAAATAAAATAAATCTCACCAGATACGTCGCTAAAAGTCGTTACATTGCGTGAAGATGTGGTCACGTGTAATTAGCATGTGGAGCATAGCTGAATGGCATCCTGTTTTCTTCATCCATGGATTATTTTGTTTACTACTATTTCTGTCATGTGCTTGTGGTAGTCCTGTTTCTCAAGGTGCGTTCAGCGACTGGAGGGTGTCCAGAATTGCATCTCTGCTTTTGGTGGATGATGTGGTTCTTTTGGTCTCTTCAGACGGTGACCTCTGATGTGCACCAGTGTGAAACAAATAGAATAATTATCAGCATTTCCAACTGTGAGTCCAGGGTGCCCTTTTGGAAAAGGGTAGGTTGTTCCTCCACCTGATCTGCTGTTGTGGAGATTACGTAATGTCAGCAATTCTGTTGGATGTTAAAAGCAGTATATGTGTTTTTGCAGAGTTATGTTTTGGATTTTGGTACTGGACTAGTTTTTCTGCAGGTTTTATTGTCCTTTGGGCTGGTTTTCAATGGCTAGTTTTGCGTAAACCTGGCAGCGCTGGTTTGCCCAACCACCTTGAAGGCAACATTAGCGTGACACAAGAGTGAAGCTGTGCCATTCAGGTTGGTGTCACATACTGTAATTACTTCTACCCTCCCTACCAGATTTGTGTATTTGCATCTGTGCATGTGTGCAAAACAGTTTATACATTGTTTGTTTTTGTTCTGTGCTGTGTTTACACTTTCTGTAGGCAGAAAGGATTGAGAGCTGGTTTCAAAAATAACTCACCTGTTCATTTGATTTAAACCCTGTTCAGACAAAATATTGCTAAATGAGTTCAGGGAAGCAATATCATTAAGAGATGAGAGCAGAATTTATTCACATGAAACCTGATTTTGGTCTGCACACAGAGATGGTAAACTCAGTATAGGGAAAAAAAACTTCCTGTTTATCATACATGCGCAGATGGTGAACATACAAATCTGGTATGGGGTTATCTCAGTCCGTGAGACCTGAAAGTCACATATTAGACACTAAAACAATATGCAGTGGAATCTAATCTAAAAAAACAGGCCTGGTATTTTTCCGGCCTGAGCTGGATTTCCGGCTTTTGGATCCGGATATATACAGCGGAGGCGACAGGTTGCCATGTAATCCCTATGGAAAGATGTGTTGTGGATATGTAGTGACTATATGTAGAGATGTCTGTCTGGAGTTTATACTTGATGTGGATGTGTCCTGTCTCTGGCAATCAGCCTGTGAACAGGACTTATGTCTCTTTTGTCTTTTATTTAACACAATTATGACAGAGTTTGAGGGGGAGAAATGCGCGGAAGTGCAGCAGCAGCCGTTTTGTGTTCACTTGCGTGCGCACACGCGATCGATTCATCTGTGAACATCATTTTATTAATTACACAGATGTATAATAAAACAAATGGTGACTGGTTTATAACACAATTATGAGAGCGATTGAGGGGGAGCAAGGAAGTGCAGCAGCAGCGTTTTTTTTTTTTTTTTTTTTTCCGCGTGCACGTGAGAGAAAATCGTCCGTGAAGATTTTATTAATTACACAGTTGTATAATAAAACAAATGGTGACTGGTTTATAACACAATTATGACAGAGTTTGAGGGGATGGTCCGTGAATGATATTTAGTGCCAGGAAATATACCGGTTCTTTGTTTAATAAGAGCCGCGAAATATACCCTGTTTGTTTAATAACGCGATTTTTCATTGGTCTAGCTCAATGTGATAACCAATCATTGAACATGTTTTAATGTGGCTCGATCTGTATCAGAACAAAAATCTTTTCTTAGCATTTTGCAGGCGCCTGTTAGACAAAGTGATCAAATTGAAGAAAGAGCTAATTTAGTGGATCTGATTTTGACCAGTGCCATCGATTGCCGTAAGTAGTATTTTATGTTTTTTATCTATGTAGTTTGAAGAGGTCTTAGTAAAAGGATTAAGCATCCATGACGAGTGTTCCATTAAATTTTAAAATTCAAATTGCTTACCAATTTTGGCATTTCGAAAACAAAATGCTTAGCTCATGTTGTAAGTTAATAACCATTAATTTATTGAAATAATAATTATTTTTCACATATTTGAAACTTGGAGTGAATGCGAACCCAACCCTTTTCATTTTCTGTCTTGCTTTTCTTTCCACACTGATGTTCGCTTGGACTGGTCTGTTGAATAAACTATAAAATAATTGCCCTGAAAACATGAGCCCAGCAGCAACAGTGTTCAGTGATGGTAGTATGTAGACAAAACCTGCAGATGTTAGGGGAACCTATGCCCATTTTTTGTTTGTGGTTATTTTATTTTTGCTTTAGAAAACTGCATTGTAAAACACAAACCACTTGACCTCAAAGATGGTAATGATTGTTTAAAATCTTTAACATTGGGTGTTCCTGAGAGCTTTCCAAACAGGTTTGAAAAGTCCTAAAATCGCAGCCCCTAGCCCGGGGCTTTGCTCCTGGACCCTATTGGGGACCTAGGCGGCCCCCAAACCTCTTGACAAATTAGTTTCAGGCTTAGCCATATTGCCTCAATGCCAGCCCTGTAAAAATTTGTGGACACCCCCCACCCCACCCCAACTCCTTTTTTGGGCAAACTTGTATTTTCAGTAGGCCTGTTCACATTACCACATTAATGCCTATGATTGAACACAATTTAATCATATGAAGAGGTTTGACCACAGCTTTCTCCCGTAGTCCTCCTGTGCAAATGTATACGTTCCTGGAGGGAAAGCGGGGGCACATGCAGTCGGCAATGATGAGTGAGGAGAACGACCCAGGTCTGCCTCATGGCAATTTTTGATTGAAAAATTCATCTGATGGAGGTCTGGAATAAACCAAAGTTGTGTGTACATATTGCGGTGATGAATTCTCTTTACATCAAAGCGCAAAGAGTCTAAAGTACCACATTCTAGCAAAGCATGTCTTTTCCCGTAATGAAAGTCTTCCGGAAATCCTGGTTGTTACTCGTGGTGAATGCTTTCGGGTTATTTTTGGTAGCATACATTAGAATCCATTAATTCAGTTCTATTCAGTCACACGCCCAAACAGTTGGTGGCATTAATGCGACATGTTGGTTTGCAAGCTGCCAATAATCTCCAAAGAAGAAAGTTTATTTTGTTTTGGAAGTTTATTAAGTCATATTTTTGGGGACTGTGCAGTGGTTCTAACGGTTTACTTTGTTGTGGACATTAAAAGGTATGAGCTGCATGTTTCTTACAGTAATGACACATAAGTGGAGCTAACGGGTGACCATTCCAGCTGCTACAAAATACTAACGCCATTAGCATTCAGACGAGAGTTTAACTCTTACTCTGTCTGCAAGTCAAAACCACAAGATTAATGAGTTTGAGCAATGGACAAAAATTTGTCTGAGGTGAGTAATTGAAAATGATACGTGACGATGCTCTGCTGAAGTTTATCAGCTAACGTTAGCCTTCTGGCTGCAGGACGTTAAATCAATCACTTTAGAGCTGAGTGAGCATTTTATATTTGTAAATTGTTCAACCTATTTTTATTTTTACCAAATAAAGCAACACAGTTTTTTAATTGTTACTGCCCTAACTGCACGGAAAGTCTCAGCTTTAATATAGCTTAGATTTATTTATTTATTTATTTATTTATTTTAACTATAAGCACAATACAAGTGTGAAAAGACTGGGGTGGAAAATTTGGCCTGACCCCCACCCCATGAAAATGCACCAGAATGGATCTAAGATTTCAAATTTTTCTGGGGGAGAACCCCTACCAGCGGCTTTGGGCCTTTGGCCCTTGCCAAAAAAAATTTCAGGATTTTTTTTTTTTCCCATGGCCCACTTTCATCACTGCTTTTCTAATGTTAGGAAATATGCTAACAACAACATGGCGTCATCGAGCCACGGTCATCAAGCTACACTGGCCGAGTGCAGCAGACTCGGACTCGTCAACAAAAAGATACGGTTAAATCATGCAATCGCTGAATGGGTTACAGGAGACTGCAGACCTCTCCATACAGTTGAAGACTAAGGGCTTCAGGATCTTATACAGATAGCCACAGGTGACCCATTATTATAGAACACCTTCAAGGGGAACTGTTGTCACAAGAATTTAGGAACTGTATAGAAATGAAAAGGTAACAAAGGTGGAGCAGCTGGCTAAAGTTAACGTTTGTTGCACTGACAGGAGACCACTGGACAATTGACAGCAGGGTTAGGGTTTGATCCACTGTTGATTTTGCAAGTTTTCCCACCTACAAAGAATGGCGAGAGAGGTCTGTAATTTTTATCGTAGGTACACTTCAACTGTGAGAGACAGAATCAAAAAAAGATAAAAATTAAGAAAATCACATTGTATGTATATATATATATATATATATATTTATATTTTATTGCATGAAATAAGCATTTGATCACCTACCAACTAGCAAGGATTCTGGCTCTCAGACCTGTTAGTTTTTCTTTAAGAAGCCCTCCTATTCTGCACTTTTTACCTGTATTAATTGCACCTGTTTGAACTCGTTACCTGTATAAAAGACACCTGTCCACACACTCAATCAATCACACTTCAGTCTATCCACCAAGAGCTGTCTAATGACACCAGGGATGAAATCGTAGACCTGCACAAGGCTGGGATGGACTACAGGACAGTAGGCAAGCAGCTTGGTGAGACGGCAACAACTGTTGGTGTAATTATTAGAAAATGGAAGTAACACAAGATGACTGTCAATCTTCCTCGGTCTGGGGCTCCAAGCAAGATGTCGCCTTGTGGGGTAAGGATGATTCTGATAAAGCCCAGAACTACACGGGAGGACCTGGTCAATGACCTGAAGAGAGCTTGGACCACAGTCACAAAGATTACATTAGTAACACACGATGCTGTCGTGATTTAAAATCCTGCAGGACACGCAGGGCCCCCCTGCTCAAACGAGCACATGTCCAGGCCCATTTGAAGTCCGCCAGTGACCATCTGGATGATCCGGAGGAGGCATGGGGGAAGGTCATGTGGTCAAATGAGACCAAAATAGAGCTTTTTGGTATCAACTCCACTTGCTGTGTTTGGAGGATGAGAAAAACCCACAAACACTCTCCCAACCCTGAAGCATGGGGGGTGGAAACATTTTTGGAGGTGCTTTTCTGCAAAGGGGACCGGACGACTGCACTGCATTGGAGGGAGGATGGATGGGGTCATGTATCATGAGATTTTGGCAAACAACCTCCTTCCCTCAGTAAAAGCATTGAAGATGGGTCGTGGCTGGGTCTTCCAGCATGACAATGACCCCAAACACACAGTCAGGGCAACTAAGGAGGGGCTCCGTAAGAAGCATTTCAAGTAAGATGGAGTGGCCTAGCCAGTCTCCAGACCTGAAATGAATAGAAAATCTTTGGAGGGAGCTGAAACTCAAAACCTGACAGATCTAGAGATATTTATGGAGGAGTGGACCAAAATCCCCGCTGCAGTGTGCAAACTTAGTCAACAACTACAGGACATGTCTGACCTCTGTAATTGCAAACAAAGGTTTCTGTCCCAAATATTTAATTTCTGTTTTTCTATTGTATCAAATACGTATTTCATGCAATAACATCCAAATTAATTACTTAAAAATCATACAGTGTGATTTTCTGAATTTTTTTCTTTATAGATTCTGTCGAAGTTTACCTACAATAAAAATTACAGACCTCTTCATTCTTTGTAGGTGGGAAAACTTGCAAAATTGATAGTGGAGCAAATACTTACTTGCTTCACTGTAAATCAAAATGCAAAGGTGATGTAGCAGTGCAGTCCCATTTAAAACACTTCATGAAGCAAAAAAAAATTTATTTTTGCTTTTCAAGATTTTGACAAAAGGCTTTTTTTTTTATTCACTGATACGGTTCATATTGAGATTTAATGCAGCAATTCGGTGTTTTATTTTAAAATATGTAAAACGTCGGACATCTTTTTTTCATTCTGGATCACACGCAAACGTTTATTTTCACTGCTCATTAAGTTCTCTTTAAAATGGAAAGCAGCCTCTTTTTTTCCCTTCATTTTGCTAACTCAGAAAAAAATTATCTGATCTGTGGATTAAAATCCATATCCTAACCAGTTTGTTAGATTGACTGAAAACACTGTTTGCTCAATGATAAAATAATAATAATCAAGAATATGTACAACTTTCCTCATAATTGTGCATTCAGTGTAGCGTGTAGCAGTTGGCCATCCAATTAGAATATTAAATTCTGTGGGAATTAAAGCATCTGTTTTTACTAAGATGAAAGATCAAAAGGAGATGCACAATACTTGAGTAGATAAAGAAAAGCAGAATATTTTCACAGTGAATATGTTCACTTGTGAACTTATTTCTTCAATTCTCAGATATTTTTCAGCTACATTTTACATTCTTTTTTTGTCTACTAGTTGCAACTGGTGACAGTTCCAGCATAGATTGATATATTATTTCATATTTATTCAGAATTGATGTCAGCAGTCACAAGTAATTCTGTGTCTCATTGCCAGTATTTGGTTCTTTTTTACAATTTTGGTTGTATTTGCTCTCTATCAGCGACTGCATTATGTTTTGAATGAAAACAATTGAATATGTGAGTAGTTTGCAGAAACAGTAGGGGACTCATGTACAAAGCATGGTTATGCACAAAAATGTGGCGTAGATCTATTTTCAGTCCAATGTTCAGATGTATCAAAACTGATATGACCATGGAAATGTGCGGTGTGTCACGCAAAAATCCTGGCTGGTGTACCCACGTTTCTACAACTATTGGTCCACTGCGGACATGTAAAGGTGCTGCTGGCAACCATGAATAGTGTGCAAACAAGTCAGAGTGATGAACAATTAACACATCGTGTTTGCAATTATATGGCTGGCTATAAAGCCATGCACAAAGTAATGCGTAAAATGGCACTAACATCTGCTGCGTTAGCCTTGTTAGAGGACCTTGCAAATGGTGTAATGGTGTTGAGCGTGTATTCAGGGAATGCAAGGATTTTCTTGCAAATGACAATAATTGGTTCACAAACCGATGTCAATTACCAAGGCCACTGATAGCGGGGTTGCGCGCAGAACTATGGTTGTCCCACAGGGCAATATGGCGAGGAGCCAGGCGGCTGTCTGTGCCCACACAGGTGCTGACCATGCTGCACTTCCTGGAAACAGGTAGGGCTGCAGCTATCGATTATTTTAGTGATGGAGTATTCTATCGATTATTCTGCCGGTTAATCGCGTAATCGGAGAAAAACTACTTTTGCGTTTTTAAACAACATCAATAGTCCAGGGCTCTCCCTAAGCAATGGCACAATGTTGCTGCACCAAAGTCTTGGCATTTTGCTGAAATGGTGAAGGGACGTGGCTTTCTGTTTTGTTTTCTCCAACTTGTAACATTTAACCTTTTTTTTTTTTAAATTATTTATTTATTTTTTAAATAAAAGTTGGTGGACTGGGTCCCTGCCTGATTCCCCCCCCCCCCCCCCCCGCAATTGAACATGCAAGCCTCGCAGTCATTTTTTTTTTTTTTTTTTTTTTTTTTTTTTTTTTTATTTAAGTTTTAGTGTTTGTGAAGCGTTGTGTGTTGCCCAAAAAGTGAAAATTAAAAAGCAAAACACTCAGTGTGAGTCTGGGGGAAACACAGAACAAAGAGTGGACTTCTGCTGTTTATCAGTATAGCCGGGGACGGAGCTGTGACTCACCTGGTCTGACAGACCCTCACACCGGGTAGAGAGAGACGGCAGCCGGCCGCCGGGTCAATAGTCACTCCCCACGTAGAGCTGACTATGTGTGGGTTTGTTTTTTTTAATAGACAAACACACTGCTTCACTTTAATTGCACAGTCAGTCTATTTCAGATGATCAGCGTGGACTGTCTTTCTCTTAAAAGGCTTTATTTTACTCCGAGTGTCGCGTTGGAAAGCAGTAGCTATCGTTGCTAATTTGATTAGCTGTTATGCGCTGTCTTCTGTTTTTTTTTTCTGGGGACATTGCAGTGCCACACACAGGCCTGGCATATGTACTACAACGTTAAACGAAGCTTCAAGGTCTCAGAATTTGCCTCAAACATTTTTCGTAATCAAATTATTCGAGTTCGAATCATTTCAGTCCTACAAGCGGGCATTTCAGCGTATGCTGGCCGATCAGTCAGGAGTGTGCCAGTCAACCTTGAGCCGAGCCATGCCAACTGTATGGAACGCAATCATCTGAATGTCACGACATTCCAACTTTAAAGCACCATTTACATTGAGAGCCAGTTTCTCTAATGTAATCGGAGCTATTGGCTGCACACGTGTTCACATCATACGTGATGCGCAAATGCGCATCAGGCTGGTGGCTGGTATGGTGCACGATGGCTGACTGCTTGCTGTGTAAATACTGTTATTGTGTAATTGATCCAAACGTAAACCAGCGCTGGCACATTTGGGCATGTGCACATTCAAATATGTTTTTTATTATTTATGTCTTTTGCTTGCTTGATGGTGAGAACTGTTAAGCTTTTTATTGTCAATAAACGTGTGTAAGTTGTGAATGTCACACCGTCAGCGGAGGCATTTCTCACCTTTTTAACTTCAGTGTGTGCGTGCTGTTCTGAGCTCGCAGCATGTCGGCCTCACACACACACGCTCCGTAGCTCCTACAAGCATTTTTCCAGTTTCATAATTAATCCATTTAATGGCGTACCGAATAAACTATCTTTGCATGTCTCCATGTAATTTCCAGTCATCTGTGGTATAATTTCTTTTGTGTTGATGTTGTTTGATGTGACGGCGTGGAGAATCTCTGCTCAAAGGGTCTATTTACATGAAATTGCATATTTAAATGGGGCGTGGCCAGAGAGGAGTTAGCTTCCACGTTCAGTTCCACATTCAGTGTGATGTACAAACAGAAACTGCGTGGATCCATGCCTATGCACACTTTAATACATCTGAATATTGTTGTGCTTATGCCAGTTTCTGGGTTTTGGCGTACGCCAAGTTTCTGTAGGAAATCCACGCAAGTCTTTGTGCATGAAGCCTCTACTTATTCACACGCGTCATCCTATTGTATGGTAATACTGTGTTGAATTACTGTTTCTTTGCTTGTTTTTACAGGAATTTGCCGTGCATGACTGACTTGTATCTTTTGATGCCATGATGCTTGGACTACAGGGAAATGCTTCGTCACCCAAAGTGTATCGTTGTGTAGCGTGCTCTGCCACCTTCAATGGACTGGCCTCCTTGCTGGTACATCAGGCAAGCCATGCTAGTTCTCTCCCTAAGGTCCCTGTGCCATCCCCCACACAGTCCAGTGTCGGCATGCATGACGCACCGTGTGCAAGTAATGACTCATCTAGTGAGCACCGCAGTCCTCCAGCACTTGATGGCTCATCACCTTCTTTTTTTATATGTGATTGTGGAGAGGAGTTTCAAGAATTTGATCTTATGCTGGAACATAAGAATTCACACGATTCTTCTGTACAGATGCTGCAGCCTGTGGATAGTAATGGTAGTCATTCTAGCAGAGAAGAATGTGACAAAGTTCCTCCCACTCCATATGTGTCCAGTCTGCGGACAAACCAGCAAGATGTAGTCATCAGTGACACTTCTACTTCAAGGTCCCCAGCTGCTGAGCTGCTTGCATTACCAGACCATAAAGTCGATGAGAGCCTTGAGGAAGGCATTGCTATAGCAACCACTCCTCAAGGTCAGTGCACTTCCCCCCATGATCCCACTGACAAGCCATCTGAAAATACAGCAACAAGCATAGACATGTTGCCACAATCCGCAGAGGACAGTTCTTTACAGGACAAAACCCCTTCTGTTCTCAGTAACAATCAGGGTGAGCATTTGCCCAAAAATAATGCCCTAATGAAGATGCTAGCATCAGCATATACAAAGCACTTGCCACATCTTCAGTCTCAAAATCAAAACAGCATGATCATCCCCAAACAAGAAGCTGTCCCAGTTCATATAACACCAAGAATGAATGCCCCCCAGCTTTCACCAGTCAATGACCTTTCTATTGCACAGTTAAGACGGCTACTTGCAAGACCTGGTATTAAGACAAAAGCTCCACCTATTGGTAAAGTGCTTGAGTTCAGTAAGAAGAAAATAGTGTCTTTGACTAAGACATTGTCACCTGTTGTACTTCTTGAAACGCGTCAAAAGCTCATGGATCCAAACAGTAAAGGTGTACATGGAACATATCAATGTGGCCGCTGCCGTCGAGTATTTCAGGATTTGGACAGACTGACGGAGCATCATTTCTTGCACAAGAAAGAAAGGATTAAATGCTGTCGCCGTTGCAAACAGTTAATCATTGGGAAGCCCCCTTTTCCTAATGATCATGTATGTCCTCACTTGGTGGGCAGGACATCATTTGTGCAAAAAATGCAGCCCATCCCGAGTGTTAATAATGCTAAAAAGGTTTTCTATTGTCCTTTGTGCAAGCACAGCTATGCACGGAGGTATAACCTCAAAATGCACAAATGTCAGGGCCCAAGATCATTTCTGTCACATCATTACAGTCCTTCCATCGAAACATCCTTTGTTTTGAGATCAAACAGTAAAGCCAGTGTTGATGAAGAGGATACAGATGGTGCTCTGCCTGCCAAGAGTATTGGCGTTAGTACTGACATTGCTGGTCATATCAAGGTAGAAGCACCTTCTCCAAAGTCAGAGCAGTCTGCAAGTTCGCAAATTGCCTGGTCTTCTTCAGCAAAACATTTTCCACCATTTTCCCCAAACATGGATGAGCAAGAGGATGTTTCTCCACGTAGCACTTCACCACTGCAAGCAGACAAAAACAGCAGCTGGGATACAGCAGCTGTTGAAAATGAAGACGGTGATGGAGGACAATGGACAATGCCTTTGGATGATGAGATGGACGTGTTTAGTAATGCAGGTGGACTTGACGATGATGACAAAAATGCCATGATGGCTCAGAGTGGCTTTCACTTCTTCGTCAGTGATGGCGTAAAACGTTACCCATGTAACAGGTGTCAGAAAACCTACAGTCGACCAGATACATTAAGTCGCCATTTACGGCTATGTGGGTTTAGACCTCGCGGACTTGGGCCTATCACACAGAGTAGCAGTATGATTGCTAGTCCAGTAAATACGAAACAAATCTATGCTTGTTATGTCTGCGGGAAGACTTTTAACCGCAAAGATAACATGATGGTTCACAGGAAGAAATGTCAGTTAAAGCGAACAATGGTAGATGTGAATTCAGGGCCTGTGCAGCAGAATATGTCGAGCAGTTTGACAGACGGTAAAACCGAGGATGATGATGGAGGAAATTGGGGAATCATGTCCCTGCCCCCTGTGCTTCCAAGGAGAGTCACGTGTGAGTGTGGAGTTGGATTTACATGTCCGAGGCTGCTCCTGGGTCATCTACAAAAGCATGCACAGGAATCGTATACATGTCCGACTTGTGGTAAGACTATTAATTCCTGGGCGGACTATGAAGTACATCTGCAGAGTCATATGCGTCCTCATCACCAACTGTTAAAGGGGATACAGTCTCAGCGGTCACAACCTGTGCTGCTTCGGCTTCAGCAGCCGTCACCGGGCAATCAGCCACCTCCATCTGGCCACAGTCTGCCTCAGCCTGCGCATCTGCCGCCACAGAAGCAGCCACGCACCATAATGCTTCCAAATCCGGCTAAAAAGCAGCAGAGGATCGCGTGCACACGATGTGGCAACACCTTCTCCGGTCATGCTTCACTTCGAAAGCATATAACCTGGAATCGGTGCAAAGGTGAACAAAGTACAACCCCTCCCAAAACTCATCACTGTTCAAATTGCAACTCTGACTTCCCGAATACGATCAGCCTCATATTTCATCAGAGGAGTGGAGCTTGCAACGCCACCAAGCATGTCTCCAAGCCCGTGCGTTGCCCAACCTGTCTTCGCTGGTACGGTTCTGTGAGTAGTTTGCAGAAACACCTGCTTACTCACAAACGGTCTGAATCGTACCGCTGCGATATCTGTCAGGGTGTTTACTCGAACCTTAAATCACTTAAAGTCCACCGCAGGAGGATTCATCGCATCATGGCTGGAGGTACTCTGTCAAACACAGAGGAACAGCTGATTACATCAGGATAATTTTAGTTTGGCTGCTCGGTTTTTCACGCTATTGTTTGTAAATATACCGTGGGACTGTGGTGCTTTTGGGAATAGCCCACATTGTTGGTTCTTTACACCTTTTCAAGTTGTATTTGTTTTATGTTATGTACAGACAGAAGTTGGTTAGTTTGCTGAAGATGCCCTTTGTTATAGTAGGTTGCCACTGCAACAAAAAAAAAACTTGTTTTATGTAGTTAATCCTTCTATTACATAGTCACACTTTCCTGTAAATATTCCTGTATTTGATATGAAAGTTAAGACATTTGTTATAGAGTTTGTCTTGTAACTCGTCTCTGGTGTTATTAAACCAGTATGTGAAACTTGTGTTAATGGATGTTATGTGACGATGGTTCGAATTTCTTCTTCACATTTTTGCACCACGGGGTTAACATCAAGTTTTTTGGGATGGTTTTTATTCACTTAAAATAGTTTGGGTTTAACGATACATAGTTTTGTTTGTTTTTAATATCTGTATAGAGTTGTACTTTTTTTTTTTTTTGAAGCGTGATACTATGAGAAATCAGTTACTGCATTGGAAGAAATACTGATTTCTTGCAAAAGAATCAAGTTTTACGTTTAGACACACTTTCCCATTCAGTTGAACAATGTTCACACAGCCGTCAATGAGACCAGAACAGCCGGAACTGTTCTAAACACAATGAAAGACCATATAGCCTCCCTAAGTTAGTTTTAAGCCAACATCTATTTTTGTTTGCATTTTTAATCAAATGCAATCAACAAATTTCTTTCATTGGAAACTGGCCAGTTGTAGAGCAATGGAGTTGCTGCCAAGTTGTTGTTTTTTTTGTTTAAAATTACATCCGTAAGTACTTTTGTCATTGATGTAATTTGCACACTTTAAATTTTATGAAATTTAATTATTAAATAAATTATTTTGACTTAGTAAAATGTCAAACAATATTTTAACATTTAGCTGCATATGCTCCTTTTTATTATTATATTAATAAGATAAAAGATAGATTAAAACCTGTCTATATAAAGTTATTCATGTGGGCACTTTAATGGCAAAAGAAAAGTACCAATTGCTATTTTTGTGAAGCAGGAGACAGTTTTGAGGCAAAATTGATAACTACAGCTGTAGAGGAGTGCTTTAAGGGTCGTACTGGTGGCAGACCTCAAGGGACAGTTAAGTCATCCAAACCTTTTGTTTGCTTGAAACTTGGAAATAGTAGTGAGATGTTAGTTATTTGGTCCATATTTTGAAAAGGAAAAACGAACTTGTATGCCAATACAAGTAGTACTATTTCATGCATTCTAAATCTGATGTGTTCTGAGCCATTAAGTTTGTGTCATCAATATAACTGAGGAAAACTGTAGTTTGGAATAAGATGACCTTTTGTGTGAACGTGGATGTGGAGGAACGTGCAGACTTGCACACTGATCTGACAGACCTTGAAAATCAAACGTCGACCCTGAAAGAAGCTCCCGGTGCATCAGTCAACAAGGAGCGCCAATGTGTCACGTGTCCGGCTGGATTCTTCCACAGCGAACAAAGCCATCTTTTTTGCGGTTCGTTGTCGCCATCTTGCGGTGGTAAGTGTCATTTCAATGGAAGTTGCTTGAAGGCCCTCGAGAAACGACAAATGCAGTCATCGTTTAAAACTCCAAATTAAAAGGACACGTAATGAGGATAAACGGATCAAATTTTTTACATTGATGCACCAGGTCAATACAAAAAGTGCTTATGTATACATACCAATATACAGTTGTGCTCAAAGGTTTGCATACCCTGGCAGAATTTGATTTATTATTAGGTCATTTTTCAGAGACTGAATAACAAACTTTTTCCTACCCATGGTTAGTGGTTGGGTGAAGCCATTTATTGTCAAAACATCTTTTTACATGTCTTTTTAACATACTATGCCGGTATGCCAGCCATGCGAAAGGGAAAATAAGTGCATCTTAAGTTTGGACTTGAACGTCTACAGAATCTGTTGACGCAGGGAGGTGGGGCACAATGAGTGAAAGCTCTGTGACCTGCAAACTTTATTCACCCTAGGGACACAAAGTAGTCCTGCACCCTGAGAATGCGGAGCTGGAGCCAGTACGTAGGGTTTAAGCAGGTCAGCTAAGTAGGGAGGTGCTAGTACACAAATGATTTTATAGGTTTTAACTGAACCTTAATATCTGATCTCACAGAGACAGGAAGCCAATGAAGACGCTAAAATGGGTGTAATGTCAAACTTTCTGCTTTGTGTCAAAAGTCTGGCAGCAGCATTTCGAACCAGTTGGAGATCCCTAATGCTGGACTGCGGTAAACCAGAAAATAGAACATTGCAGTAGTCCAATCTAGAAGAGACAAATGCATGAATCAAGGTCTCAGCATCAGACATAGAGAGGATCGGATGAATCTTCCCTATATTTCGCAGGTGGAAGAAACCAGTACCAAGAACCATCATTTCAGTCTTATCAGAGTTTAAGTGTAAGAAATTGCTAGACACCCAGCTTTTCACTGATGCAAGGCAGTCTAAGGGTTTCATGTGTATGAGATTGCCACCAGTTATTGGCATGTATCATCAGCATAGCAATGAAAGGTAATCCCAAAACGCCGCAATATGTGCCCAAGGGGTGCTACAGTTGTATGTAAAAATTTGGGCACCCCTGATAATTTCCATGATTTTCCTTTATAAATCATTAGTTGTTTGGATCTAATAATTAGTGCTAAATGTACAATAAAATGACAAGGGCGCCCAAATTTGTTTAAATAATTATTGCACACTTTCTGTAAATACTAGAAACTTCATTTCACTTCTCCAATATCAATATTTTCGTCTACTATATGATATATTTCACTGAAATTTCTGATCCAGACAACCAATGACTTAAAAAGGAAACTCATGAAAATTATCAGGGGCGCCCAAACTTTTGCATACAACTGTATATAAAGGGAGAAAAGCAGGCGGTCTAAGATGGACCCCTGTGGAACCCCAAATTTCATGTCACTAAGGTTAGAGGGAGTGTTATTGTACAAAACACAGTGAGAACGAATGGTCAGATATGTCAACCTTGCAAGGGCACTCCCAGTAATCCCTAAATGATTCTCCAGCCTATCGAGTAGAATATGATGATCCACAGTATCAAAAGCAGGATAAAAGTGGGCCACAGGTCCTTAAACAGTTTTGTTTTGTGAAAGAATATCCTCCTCCGCTCTACTATGAAGCCAAGAGTGGTGATTCAAAATTTGTCACCAGCCCCGTTTACATGCATATAAAAATCTGGTTGCTGTCTGATATATAATGGCAAAATCCAATATGCTTTATCCGGTTATCTGATTATGAGAAATCTGAGTAACACACCTGGATTTCACCACAGTACTCCGATTTCTTCGGTACACGTATACCATTAATGCAGCAGGGGTGGTGGTCAAGTGGTTTGTGCGATTAATCTAAAAAAAAAAAAATCTGCTGCCAGGGGAAAATGAGCGTCTCGTTAGTTGCACGGTGTGCTTGTGCACACATTCCAGCTCCAAATTTGCACTCTTGTGGCAAGGTGAAATCCAGATTGAAAAGATGTTCCCGCTAGGTTGGCTAACAGGGAATTTCCTTTTGGCTGACCTGGTAGAGTTCTGGTCTTTAGTTCGAACAGTCCGGTGTTCGATCCCACTGCCATCCCAGCCACAAAGATAGGTCCTCCAGTCACAAATTGGCTTGCCGGCAGGATGTGGGTTGTCACAGAACATGTTTAAATGCACCTGTGACTTTGGGACAAAGTCAAAAATGGTGGGGAAATATGTAGCAAATTGAAATCTGGATTGAAAAGATGTTCCTGCGAGCTTGGCTAATGGGGAAGTCCCCTTTGGCTGACCTGGTAGAGTTCTGGTCTTTAGTTCGAGCAGTCCGGTGTTCGATCCCACCGCTGTCACGGCCACAAAGATAGGTCCTCCGGTCACACTCTCTCAAAGTAAAAAATAAATAAATAAATAAAATAAAATAGAAATCTAGCCACAAAACACAAAAGGGGTAAAATTCTGAACATGCCAGACTCACTGTCGTGTTGTGGATTAATTTCCAAATGTAAACGTCTTGCAATCAGAGAAGCGCAAGTGAGATCAGCGTGGCTGCAACTGCAGCTTTGCCTCGCTCTCGATCGTGGCACGTTAAATAATGTCCATTAATTCCTGGAAATAATGTATTCTGACTTTTTTCAATGTAACAAATCCATCTCTGTGTCCAGGCAAGTCTGTTAAAATCAGTGTCAGATGCCCCCACATCCATGTACACAGCTTCAGTAACATATGGTGCTTCACCACTTTAGGCTCCAAAATCTGACACTGTGAAAAAGTTAAGAGTTTTGGGGTGAAACGGGTCATCTCCTCTCTGTAAATCTGAGCCATCACGTTAGAACAGCAGCTCAGAAGCTTCGTTTTTGGACAGAGCAGGTTCATTTCCCTCTGTCTGTCTCCCTCTGTCTGTTACTCTAATGCTAACGCTCAGAGAGAGGAATAAAATACATCAGAGATCACTAATTGTTACCAGAGACACTTACAATCATGAGTACTTTTATGTTGTCTTACTAAATGGGACGTTAAAAAACGTGAGACATGTCCTTTAACATTTTTTTTAACCTACACAAGATGGCGACTTTTACCCTTGATCTTTTGTGTGTGGGTGTGTGTCTTCCTTTCCGATAGGGGTCAGTCTACGCCATTGTTTAAACTAGTGAAGAGTAATATCCGGAAGATTGTCTTGCTTCCAAACGCGCCATCCGGAGAAGAAGAGCCAACTCTTCTTTTTTTTTTCGGCGTGGCTGCTTTCCGATTTACTTCTGTTAAATACTGGTAAATCATCGGTGCTATTGTGAGTTTGAATGCCTCAACGAACTCTATACATTAAGCTAAATTCTGTTTACTACGAAGATATAACTAAGAAGTCGGACTGGCGTGCTTTGATATATATATATATATAATTATTATTTAATGGTGAGTTTGCGTTATTGTCCACAAGCTGGTGAGGTTGTAGCTAACGTTAGCGTGCCAAGCTCCTTTCAGGCAGGCGCGCCTTAAAACAAAACATGATTAAACCGCACAAAAGTCGCGCTGCGAGGTGATGAGGGCGATGAAAAATGTACTTACAGTGTGTTGCGGCATCCGCATTTTGTTGCTTTATGATTTAAACGGTAATGCATCATTTTGTTCTGACTGTTAGGATGGAAGTAGCTTATTAGCACTCGGCGCTAATCAGTCCTCAGAAGTTTAGATTTAAGTTTAATAACTACAGGCGCTTTGGAAAGCTCGGAGTTAATTCGATTACCAGGGTTTTTTTTCCCAGTACGTGTTAAAATTTAACTAGCTTTTTGTTAGCTATGCAGGCTATATCTTTTACTTTGGGCCATAGTATTACTAGCATTTTGAGCTAGCTAAGTTAGCGTCATTTGTGATTTGATGCTGCACCTCACCTTTAGTGTAACTTACTACCACCCGCCACCTTTCTTATTTAAGGGATGGTTATGATTTAGTCAAAATATCTGCTAAAAAGATTAGAATTTCTCATAAACCCAAGCTAAAGAGGCTTTCTTATCTGATCACAGTTCAAACTCAAATTATTCAATGTAAAAACCCAGAAGTCCTGTCAAAGTTTATATTTCTCTTGGTAAATTAAACTCTTAAATGACCTTAGTTGATTGTTTTGCACATTTGATAATCAGTGCAAGTCATATTTGTTTATGCAGTGCTCCTCCTTTCCTCACTCCTGATTGGCTCAGTACACCTGTTAATTAAGGAATCATCTTGTTGTGTCTGATTTGCGGACATTCATGTTGGATTACGCTCGCAAATATCTTTTACCGGCTCTAAGATGTCGCCGGTAAAACTCAATTTGAATCCAGCATGAACGTCCGGGAATCATCAGACACAACTGGATTATTGCCATCTAATCCAATTCCATCGTTTGCACGGTTCATTTTTCTGTAATTAATTCGGTCAGTGAATCGTTGTGAAAGGGTGTGGTCGGCTTGTCAAAGCTTACCATTGCAACAGCGTCTTAATGCCAAACTGGAAATTCTGAGAGCAGACCCACGGATTTCTCCATCTTGTCAGCTGCATTTAGTTAAATCCATGCATTTTGGGATCGTCGCTGCACAGGTTTCTGTTGGTCTCAGGTGACGGCGTCATTGTTGACCCCTGCGCAGCAATGCAGTCAGGGGGCGGAGTACCACATTAAATGTGAAACAGCCTTGCCACTGCCCACGGGATATTTTACGGTCTGAAATCTCACACAATTAGGCAATCAGATTCGCTGAAAAAATGTAATTGGATTAGAATCAGTTTTTGGTGGAGCAGGGAGGTTTAGGGAAGACACAGGATAGGTGATGGAGCATGGTTAGTGACCCCAATCAAGGCCTTACCCTTCCTGTGAGCAAGAGCATTAGTGGCATTCGTAAAGGAAAAACTCTTAGTGTATTGCCGATAGAGCAGGCAGACCAGACTCAGTAAGGCGGCCACTCAAAAAAACTGAAACCATAAAGCATTGGCAGAACATGCAGTTATTATTGACACGCAACAGATTTGCATACTTATTAGTGTCGCAGTATTTACTTGACTAACATTGGTGGTTTGTCGCGTAGTTTGTGTACTTCTAGTTTATCAAGAAACAAGTCTATGTTGTGGATGTCAGTTTTCTATGTAGGAATTGCAATTTGGAGCGTCCAAGTATTGGTCATCACAGAGTATAAGGTCAAGAGGTTTGTCACATGCACAATTATACATGTACAACTGTCAGTGAAGTTTAAACCCCAAATCACTCCTGACTACTACAAATTTAAAACTGCAAAATTTGATACAGTAATGTAAATCTAGTAAAATAAGCAATATGTACATATTAAAGTGGCATTTGCTTCACTAAATCAGATGTGCAATATATGCAGTTTTAAGATGTCAAACATGTCAACTACAGTAAAATAGTGGTGGAAAGTGCAGTAAGTTACAAAATATAAAATGGCAGCATGTTTCCAAAAAAACAGCATTTCAAACATAAGCTCTAGTAATGCAGTGTCTATAAAGTTTAAGTACTACAGTGCATCCAGAAAGTATTCAGTGCTTCACTTTTTACACATTGTATGTCGCAGCCTTATTCCAAAATGAATGAAATTCATTTTTTCCTCGGAATTCTACACATAATACCCTATAATGACAATGTGAATAATATTTTTATTTTTTTACAGATTTTTGCAAACTTGTTTTTAAAAAATAAATAAAACCACATGTACATAAGTATTCAAAATTGAGCTCAGGTGCATCCTGTTTCCACTGATCATCCCTGAGATGTTTCTACAGCTTAATTAGAATCCACCTGGTGTAAATTCAGTTGATTGGACATGATTTGGAAAGACACACACCTGTCTACATATAAGGTCCCACAGTTGACAGTGCATGTCTGAGCACAAACCAAGCATGAAGTCAAAGGAATTGTCTAGACCACAGAGACAGGATTGTCTCAAGGCACCAATCTGGAGAAGGGTACAGAAACATTTCTGCTGCTTTGATGGTCCCAGTGAGCACAGTGGTCTCCATCATCAGTAAATGGAAGAAGTTGGGATCCACCAAGACTCTTCCCAGAGCTGGACGCATGTCTAAACTGAGCGATCGGGGTAGAAGGGCCTTGGTCAGGGAGGTAACCAAGACCCCGATGATCACTCTGTCAGAGCTCCAGCATTCCTCTGTGGCGAGAGGAGAACCTTCCGGAAGGACAACCATCTCTGTAGCAATCCACCAGTGGCCAGACGGAAGCCACTCCTTAGTAAAAGCCACATGGCAGCCCACCCATGAGTTTGCTAAAAGGCATCTGAAGGACTCTTAGACCATGAGGAACAAATTTTTCTGGTTTGATGAGCCAAAGATTAAACTTTGTCGTGAATGTGTCGGGTTCGGAGGAAACCAGGTGCCATCCCTACAGTGAAGCGTGGTGGCTGCATCATGCTGTGTGGATGTTTTTCAGCAGCAGGATCTGGGAGACTCATCAGGAGTGAGGGAAAGATAAATGCAGTAATGTACAGTGACATCCTGGATGAAAATCTGCTCCAGAGTGCTCTTGACCTCAGACTGGGGTGACAGTTCATCTATGAATGTCCTTGAGTGACCCAGCCAGAGCCCAGACCTGAATCTGATTGAACATCTCTGGAGAGATCTGGAAATGGCTGTGCACCGGCGCTCCCCATCCAACCTGATTCGGCTTGAGAGGTGCTGCAAAGAGGAATTGACAAATCTGCCCAAAGATAGGTGCACCAAGCTTGTGGCATCATATTCAAGAAGACTTCAGACCATCATTTCTGCCAAAGGTGCATCAACAGGCTGTGAATACTTATGTACTTATGATTTCTTAGTTTTTATTTTTGATACATTTGCACAAATTAAAAAAAAAAAAACTTTTTTCATATTGACATTATGGGGTGTTGTGAGTAAAATTTTGGGGGTGGGGAGGAATGAATTTACTCCATTTGACTTGAAGCTGTAATTTCTGCCAAAGGTGCATCAACATAGTTGCGAGCAAAGGCTGTGAATACTTATGTACATGTGATTTATTACATCCACATGTTTTAATGTTGTCATTATGGGGTCTTGTGAGTAGAATTTTGAGGGGAAAAATGAATTTAATCCATTTTGGGATAAGGCTGTTACATAAAATATGGAACAAGTGAATCGCTGTGAATACTTTCTGAATGTACAGTATGACACATGACTTAGCAGGTAATTCAAATGCTGTCCTCGGGATCTAAAATTTAATTTCCATCTCACAACTGTCCAAAACACACAAAAACAAATGCACTACTCAAAATAATTAGGGGAACACATTGTTCCTCTAATTATTTTGAGCAGTATACGTATGCAGGATAGTTTTATATATTTCCACACACTTGAGAGCAGGGCTTAGCAGCTGCAGCTAAGGTTCTCTTTGTTGTTGTTTTTTGCTGTGATTCTCCTACTATTTTAGATGTAAATCCCAGCAGCACAGTGACAACAACAGCAGTTTTTGAGCTAACTCAACCGAGCAGTAATGGCGAGTGTTTTCACAAAGCTCTGCACTCTTGTTATTGGAGCTGTATTTAACTTCCCCTCTTGATTTCATAATTGTTGTTGTAATCTGCTTTACTTTTTTCATCTTAGGTTAATTTGAAATGTGTGCAAACTGCTAGCTTCAGGTTTCCACTTTGTGTATTTTTGTTGCCATAATATGACTATAATTAGTTGACTTATTTAAATTTTTGTATGATTACATTTTTGGTCTGTGTAAAATAATTTCAAGAATGTCAACTTGGACATGTGTAAATTGTATATTTAGAAATTTTCATGACTTGCTGACAGTTTGAAGGATCGAACATCCATCCATCTGTTTTCTGGACTCGCTTATTAAGGACCAAATAATTAATTGGAAAGTATTTAATTCCAAAGAGTTATATAAATGTTTTTCATTTTATTTTTTTAACATGTCCTAACATGAATCTCTCTCTCCCAACAGTAAACCACAGTGTTTCACATCAACTATGAACACATCCACACAGAACACGGTCATGCAAAAAGGAAGTCCACAGCTCCAAAATTTCCTGGTGAAGCGCACCAACAGCGCACAACACTTGAAGAAGCGGCACTTGTGCTTCAGCTGTGAGCAAACTTTTCCAACTCGAGAACGCTTGGAGGAACACTTCTGTCCTTCTGCAAGTTACATCTGCTCCTGCGGAACCGAGTTTTCCGTCTATGTAGACATGCTGGAACACAGCACGACGCATGAACCCGGACACCAAGTGCTTGACCACGAAACGATAAAGAAGCGTCGAATTGAGACGAGCATAAAAGAGAAGGAGCAGTTGAAAAGACTCCAGTTCAGTCAAGGTGTTCCAGTGAGGACCAAATTGTCCTCACCTTTGACATTGAATTACCAGACGCAAATGCCCATCAAATCAGGTGTTAAGCCACAAACCTCCATGCAGTCTGCACTGGCTTCGAAAGTGCCTGGATTGCATCCCACTATCACACAAACATCTGGGTTCCCAAATCCTTACCCAACTCAGATTAGCATGCAGAATGTTTTTGCTGGCGTGGGTTCACCAACAGTGGATCTTTGGACCATTTACCAGCCAGTGGTGTTGGTGAAAACGGTGCGGAAGTTTAACAAGCAAAAACCATACACCTGCTCGAAATGTGGGCAGGGCTTTTTGACGAAGAACAGCCTCATTACTCACCACAGCGAGCATGTTACGGATAAAGTTTCTGGCTGTATAGGATGTGGAATGCTGCTCTCCAGCAAGAAGTTAATGCCCCGCTTCCATGCTTGTAATGCACCCAGCTCTTCTGCCAAAGTCAGACTCATCACTGCACGACCACTGAGTCACCTAAACAAAAATGCAGCCGGTATACCAGGTAGTCCAAATCTCAGTGCGTCCAGTAAAATTAGGCGGGCATTTCATCCCAATTCCTCTCTTCAGCAAAAGAGCCACAATCTCAGTGCACCCAATAAAATCAGACAGGGGCCTCCTGCTCCACCTTCCCTGCATCGCTACCCATCAAATAAACACAGTCAAGGGCTTCCTTTTACATCCAGTCAAGAGTTGAAGACACCCAACCAAACTGTGGCACAATTCCTGTACCAACATTCACATGCATCCTCTGAAACAGCCCGCTACTTGTGCAGAGTCTGTCATCTACCTTTTGAGAGTGCTCAACTTCTTCAGAGGCACAAGTGTGCCAAAGCACAGGAGTTCATGGCACAGCACTCAAAGGCTGGCAAACCGTATAACCGCATCCGCACAGTGACACCAGTGAAGAGTCCAAATCCCCCGGCAGTGAATGGCGAGAGAAGACTCGCCAGCTTCTTGCCAGCTGGTGGCATAAAGGCAAACAAAGTCGTGAATGCCAGCCAGGGCGGAGATCAAGGAGCAACTCCTGTCAACGGGAAAACTGTCAATTTGGATGACGACGATGACGATTGTTACATAGTCGAAAGTTCGGACAAATCTGCTGAGGTGATCTACCAGGTTACTTCATCTGTCCCTGTTAAGACATAAACGACTTAAAGTTTATCCAGTTTGCATGTCATTTTAAATTTTGGACCAACATAAAGATTTCACTCTCCAGGTTGAATATGTACTTGTTTAGATTTATGGAGCTGGCCATTTCAACTAAAACCATGAGCAGCTGCAACAGTTTTGAGGCACAAATGTCAATGCAACAATGTGCTTCAGACTGGCTCTAATTACTAGATGCCCGATAGGTGCAGTATTTGATCTTGTAACCATCACTTGAGGAATTAAAAAACAAAACTATTTTTGTTCGGGTGATGTGATATGCTTCCCTTATCCAAACAGCTGAACAGCGAATTATGCTGTACGATATGACATCAAATGTTTTAAAGATGGCTTTATTTTAGTGTAGTTAATATTCACTTCCCATGTGTCTTTCTCCATCACTTTGGTAAAAAAAAAAAAAAAAAATTCTGAGTTTCGATAGCAGAATTGATGGGTGACAAAATAAAGGAATGTTTCAGTGTAAATGCTTCCATGCTGGTGTGCAGCGTGACATAATGTCCGGCAGATCAATTCAGGATGATTAAAAGGATGACTTTTATGCTACACTAATGCTCATTTGTCCAAATGAGGGTAGTTTCTGCCCCACCCACACACACACACACCCAGACAGCGTTTTCTTTCCCAGATATTAAAATGCTGTACACACTGTGGCACTGTTGTGATTCATCAAGTCTCAGCTGAAATTAACACCTGTGGAAGAATTTGGACCAACATGTTGGCACTTTATTCCTACTTGAAAGATGAAATGGTTACATTGACTGTAGAAGGGTGGCTTTCATCCCCCTGTTAAAGTCCCAGATGCATTTAAAATTAAAGTTTTAGGAGTTTGTGGTTTCACACCTGGTGATAAATGTTCCAGTTTTTCCTTTAATTTGTCACCTGTGTGTGTGGTTTATTCCTGTCAAGATGGGACAACCACGTACTGTATATATATTAGTTTTTGTTTTTATTTTCTTTTTGATGTCAGAATGTGTTGTGAGGCTGTGAGAATTGATCTTGATGCCTTGTGTGTTCTGCCAGCTTTGTTAGATTTTGAGAATACAGTATATATGTTGTATTAAACTATATTTTCAACCTCCCTTTTTGTTAAATGCATTTACAGTTATGTGCTGCTTTTAAACTGAGGGAAATACAGAGCTTTTCACAGTACTGCTTCTGGTTCTTGCCTGATGTGACTGTTCTTCAAAAGGCTTTGGGATATTGTGGGTTATTTGGTAGTTCCAGTCATTATAAAATTTTAAGGCACATTACTCAGACTTTAAATTTTTCAACAAAATTTGGTAAAAAAAATTTTTTTACCCTTTTGCTGCTGTGTGGCAATTTCTCAGTAATAGAAGATTTATTATTAAGCTAGTGGTTAAGCTATTACTCCAATTAAGGGTTCCGGGGGTTGGAGCCTATCCTAGCAGTCGGCATGAGGTGGGGTAGACCCTGGACAGGACACCAGTCTATTGGTTAAACTTTTATTTTTTTTATTTTTTTTCCCGTTTTAAGGATTACCATACATTTGGTGGGGATAAACAGTTTGTATAATGAACTAAAACGATGATATGCAGCCTGGTGGTGTTTGTCTTTTGGCTGCCCCTGTGTGTTCAAGGTCACTGCAGTGGAACCAGTACTGATTTGCATCAGGATCTGGGACAAGTTCTAGCTGCATGCCCTTCCAGACAGCTCCAGTTTTACTCAGAGAAATGTGCATGGCTGCTAGTCTCCATGATCAAAGTGCTTTTGCAACCAAAACTGGTGTTTTGTTGCAAAAGGTAAACCCATGACCCTGGTTCACTGGTTTTTCTTCCTTGGACCATTTTGTTAGGAACTGATGACTACAGATTGGGAACAATCCACAAGCACTGCAGTTATGGAGATGGCCCAGTCTTACATCCATTTCAGTTTGGCCCTTGTCAAAGTCATCTTTCTAACATGGACTTCAAGAACAAAAATTTAACTTGCTGCTGAATATACCCTGTCCATTGTTTAAAAAAAAAAAAATTAATAGTATTCATCTGTCTGTGGTCACAATGGCTGATGGGTCTGGAATAAAAACTCACTAAAGTGCAAGGAAAATAATGTGGAAAAGTTGGCGACTATTATCAGATTGTCAGAAAAGAAATAATTGCCATCAAGATAGATTCAGGTGTATGAAGGTAGTTAAACTTTATTATTTGAATCTACTATCACAACATTTGACTTAAATGTGCATGAGCTCATAGTGCAGACTGCTTCAATTTGAAATTTATCTGTTGTATTTGGGACTAACCTGGTTAAATCAAGGTAAAATAAAAATATGTATTTAAAATCAGATGACCAATGAAGGACTTAACACTTTTTTAATTGTTGACCATGTCTAAGGGACCAAAACTATTTGGGCAGAGTTTATTATTATAATAAATTTTATTGTGTGTGTGTGGGGGGGGGTGAGTTCTCACATTTAAGTCGAGTAAAATGCCTCAAGTTGATTCCACGTGTTGTATCTTTTGGAAAAAATATGACAGAAAGCAGCACGTCCTTAAATACTGTACAAAGGAGACTTGTGTTAATCATGACATCTGTTAAGTACACTCAACATAAAATATGAATACAACATTTTATTGCTCCATTTTTCATGAGTTCAAAGAGATGCACGATGTCTCTGCAGACAAAAAGTTTATTTTCCTCAAACTTTGCAAATTTGCCAAAACCCATGTTGGTGAGTACTTCAAATTTGGTAAAATAATCCATCCACCTGGCTAGTGTGGCGCATCAACTACACAACATGATGACTGCATAGATGTGCCTTGAGACGGTCACAATAAAGGGCCATTCTAAAATGTCCAGTTCACACTGAAAAGAGATCTTTATTAGGTGAGGAAGCAGGATGTGTCTGTCCTGGAGCGGCTACATGTGGTCTTCAGCTGCAGTCAGCATGCCAACTGCATGATCTCTTCAAACTTGTGACATCTGTGACACTGTGTTGCATGAAAAAAAATGCACATTTTATTTGACCAGTCCAATGCGCATCAGTGCAGCAGTCATGCTATTTAATCAACATGTTGATATGCTACACCAGCCAGGTGGATGAATCATCTCAGAAGTGCTCACTAACCCTGATTTTAGCGAGTGAGTGAGCCAAATTGGAGTGAAAGCTTTGTGTGTGTGTGTGTGTGTGTGTGTGTGTGTGTGTGTGTGTGTGTGTGTATGACCTGTTAGATCTTTTGCTTCAATGCATGAAAAATGGGAAGCAAAACAAAAGTGTTACATTTTTATTTTTGTTCAGTGGAATTACAAGCTTCAGTGGCTGTGATTGGAGAAGCTTTTGCTTGTTGCTTCATCAATCATCTTAATAATCCACTGGCACAGAAACAGATGTTAAAATGAAGACATGAAATGCAGAGTGAGTGTCTCACTAACTGTACATAATTTATGTGATTTAATTTGTAAAAGTGTCTTTCGGCACAGTGGATTAGTGGTTAGCACTGGTGCCTCACAGCAACAATGTCTTGGGATCGATTCCTGGCCTTTCTGTGTGGAGTTTGCAAGTTCTCCCCATATCTACTTGGGTTTCCTCTGGGCACTCCGGTTTCCTCCCACAATCAAAAACATACTTATTTAGGGTCTGCTCCTTTCTCTACCCCTGACCTAGGCAGTGTCTACATCTGGAGTTGGTCCCCGGGGCGCTGGACTGTGGCTGCCCGCTGCTCTTAGTGATTGGACTGTGTTTAATGTAATTCGGATGGGTTGAATGCAGAGGACAAATTTTGTTGTATGCATGTATACTTGTATGTGTGCAGTGACAATAAAGTTTCTATTCTATTGTATTCTATCTGTTTGCCATGCTGCTGTGAATGAATTTGTGAAGCAACAAATGCTGAATGCACAGTGTAACACTGCAGCATTTCCAACCCACAGAAGGTGGTTTAACTCACAAGGACATTCGTGCTGATATGGTTGCATTACATCGGGATGACACTCCAGCTTTATCAAGGGTGCAAAAATACCCAGACTAAACAAGAGGAGACCTTCATGATAAACCCAACATTTGGATGGGCAGCTGCCTCCACTTGAGGAAACAGTTCACCACATGGTGATGGAAGATTGTTGATTAACCATCAGTCACTTGTGGCTGGAGGTGACAGAAATGATGCTGCTGTATTCCTTAGGATCGATGAGGATATGCAGGAATGAGCATATCAGAGAGACAGTCCGCACTGGAAAGTTTGGAGACAAAAAGAGGTGAGACGAAGATAGTTTGGGGCATGTGCAGAATAGAGATGTGGGGTACATAGAGAGGAATGCTGAGGATGGAGCCATCAGGTCGGAGAAGAGGAAGGCCAAAGAGGTTTGTTTATGACGTGAGATGGGGTAGGTTCATCTGTTTGTGGCGACCCCTACTGGGAGCAGCTGAAAGAACACTCCAAAAAGGGCATCTTTGTTCAACGACCCTCATATTTCAACAAAAGGCTGACTCCTAATAAACATACGAATGTAAAATAAAGATGCGAACGTAAAAATGTTGACAACGATAGCTTAAAGTAAAAGGGGCGTTTCGACTAAAAAACAAAAAGAAAAAAAAACGGTACGCCGTTAACCAATTTTCCGATATTTCTTGTAGGACTTGAACTACTCACTTGCTGTGTACGCTCGCAATTTTTTAAGTAATTTTTTTTTTTTTTTTTTTTGGCGTTGCTGTTTGCGTGGATGTTGCGTGGCTTGCTACTTCAAACTACCCAGAAAAGGACAAAAAAAGTAGCTTCACACCAACATTTCAGCTTCGACATAAATACACAGCTGTAGAAAGTTCCGAACAGAAAGTGACGGCGTGTTAGCTGTTAGCTAACCCCGTGTGCAGCTGTAGCTGCATGGCTAACGTCACGCTGAGGCCAGTCTCTCCCAGGCAAGCACTTTCTGCTTATACAAGCAGTGAAACTTGTGTTTCACGCGTGTGAACATAGTTAGGTTTGAAGTGATTTAAACACGGTGGCACAGCATTTAAGATACAGGTTCATGTTTACTGTAACGTTAATTATCTGCAGCTAGCAGCCTGGCCTAGCTAAAGAGGACGCCCCGCTTCGTTTTTCATCCCGTTTTTGTTATAAACATTCTGAAATCATTTTCGACTGTATGTATAAAAAGTACTATAAATAAAGTGTGCTTGCAGGCTACGTGTAAGGTGGTTTCACCTTAAAACAACTCTGTTCACTAGCTTCTGTCAGTAGTTTAGGAACTGCTGAAAACGCATTTTTGATTTTCAGTGTGTGGACAAAATGTGCTTGTTGATAAGTGGTAGTTTCCTGATCTTTCTTTTATAAAAGTTAGGAACAAGCCACAAGAATTGAAGTGTGTAACAGTTCTTCCAGTTGTAGTTTTCAGCCCCAGTACTTGACTCCCACAATGCATTGTGCACCATAGCAACCAGTGCAAAGGGTAATACAAAGCGTTGTTAAGTATGTCTCACAAGGTAGTTGTTTCTAAAAACTGTTGTGTAGTTGGGTGCAGCGACAGTAGCATTAAAAGGCGCGAGGGAACTGAGCCATAAAGAATGAAATAGTTTCAGTTGCTACTCCAACTAGTACAAAACTGCAATGGCCGAAGTCAGAATATCAGTAGGTTTTACGTGTTTAAAGAAAATACTCCAAAAGGGATTTGTAATAAAAGTAATACTTATATTTATTTTGTCTGGTGACTTTTGGGCTGTGAAGGTGGAGAAGCCTTTAAGTGCAAATATAAACATGAGTAAAACATGTACAGACTTGAAAGGCCTGGGGAAGAAAAGAAAAACATGAAATTTAACCAAATGAAAGAGGGTTGATCAGAGTGCAAATTGAAGTAAGTAAGTCCCTTCGGCTGCTCCCTTGTTTGCACTTGGGGTCGCCACAGCAAATCCAAGGTGGATCTGCTTGTTGAATTGGCACAAGTTTTACGCCGGATGCCCTTCCTGACGCAACTCCACATTACATGGAGAAATGTGGCAGGGGTGGGATTTGAACCCAGAACCTTCTGAACTGAAACCAAGCGCATTAACCACTTGGCCACCACCCCTGCAGAGTGCAAATTGAAAAAGAAAAAAAATTCTAAGAATGTAGTAACAAAAAAGATTGCGTATAAAAAAGGGAAAAGTATGTACAAAATGGTGGACATTTCAATGGCAGTGGATATTGCACATAAACAAATATTGCACTCATTTTAAGTGTGGCATGTCATATGGCTATTTGGTTCCAGTGGCATTCATAGCTCTAACAGCAGTTGGGTTGAAATTGTTTTTCGATCTATTTGTGCTTGCTTTAATGGCCCTGTACTGTCTGCCTGATGGCAGTAGCTCAAACAGAGAGTGGCCAGGGTGGGATGAGCGCGGTATACCTCTTGAATTAAAGTCAAATCAAATCAAAAAAATATTATTTATATAGCGCCAAATCACAACAAACAGTTGCCCCAAGACGCTTTATATTGTAAGGCAAGGCCATACAATAATTACGGAAAAACCCCAACGGTCAAAACGACCCCCTGTGAGCAAGCACTTGGCGACAGTGGGAAGGAAAAACTCCCTTTTAACAGGAAGAAACCTCCAGCAGAACCAGGCTCAGGGAGGGGCAGTCTTCTGCTGGGACTGGTTGGGGCTGAGGGAGAGAACCAGGAAAAAGACATGCTGTGGAGGGGAGCAGAGATCAATCATCATGGGAACGCCCCAGCAGTCTAAGTCTATAGCAGCATAACTAAGGGATGGTTCAGGGTCACCTGATCCAGCCCTAACTATAAGCTTTAGCAAAAAGGAAAGTTTTAAGCCTAATCTTAAAAGTAGAGAGGGTGTCTGTCTCTCTGATCTGAATTGGGAGCTGGTTCCACAGGAGAGGAGCCTGAAAGCTGAAGGCTCTGCCTCCCATTCTACTCTTACAAACCCTAGTAACTACAAGTAAGCCTGCAGTCTGAGAGCGAAGCGCTCTATTGGGGTGATATGGTACTATGAGGTCCCTAAGATAAGATGGGACCTGATTATTCAAAACCTTATAAGTAAGAAGAAGAATTTTAAATTCTATTCTAGAATTAACAGGAAGCCAATGAAGAGAGGCCAATATGGGTGAGATATGCTCTCTCCTTCTAGTCCCTGTCAGTACTCTAGCTGCAGCATTTTGAATTAACTGAAGGCTTTTCAGGGAACTTTTAGGACAACCTGATAATAATGAATTACAATAGTCCAGCCTAGAGGAAATAAATGCATGAATTAGTTTTTCAGCTTCACTCTGAGACAAGACCTTTCTAATTTTAGAAATATTGCGCAAATGCAAAAAAGCATTGTCTGTAAGACAATCCTGCAGTTTAGCTAATTGGTGTGTGTTCTCTGGCTTCATGGATAGATAAAGCTGGGTATCATCTGCGTAACAGTGAAAATTTAAGCAATGCTGTCTAATAATACTGCCTAAGGGAAACATGTATAAAGTGAATAAAATTGGTCCTAGCACAGAACCTTGTGGAACTCCATAATTAACCTTAGCCTGTGAAGAAGATTCCCCATTTACATGAACAAATTGTAATCTATTAGATAAATATGATTCAAACCACCGCAGTGCCTTTAATACCTATGGCATGCTCTAATCTCTGTAATAAAATTTTATGGTCAACAGTATCAAAAGCAGCACTGAGGTCTAACAGAACAAGCACAGAGATGAGTCCACTGTCTGAGGCCATAAGAAGATCATTTGTAACCTTCACTAATGCTGTTTCTGTACTATGATGAATTCTAAAACCTGACTGAAACTCTTCAAATAGACCATTCCTCTGCAGATGATCAGTTAGCTGTTTTACAACTACCCTTTCAAGAATTTTTGAGAGAAAAGGAAGGTTGGAGATTGGCCTATAATTAGCTAAGATAGCTGGGTCAAGTGATGGCTTTTTAAGTAATGGTTTAATTACTGCCACCTTAAAAGCCTGTGGTACATAGCCAACTAATAAAGATAGATTGATCATATTTAAGATCGAAGCATTAATTAATGGTAGGGCTTCCTTGAGCAGCCTGATAGGAATGGGGTCTAATAGACATGTTGATGGTTTGGAGGAAGTAACTAATGAAAATAACAGACAGAACAACTGGAGAGAAAGAGTCTAACCAAATACCGGCATCACTGAAAGCAGCCAAAGATAACGATATGTCTTTGGGATGGTTATGAGTAATTTTTTCTCTAATAGTTAAAATTTTATTAGCAAAGAAAGTCATGAAGTCATTACTAGTTAAAGTTAAAGGAATACTCGGCTCAATAGAGCTGACTCTTTGTCAGCCTGGCTAATGAGATAGATATGGTGCGACTCAGTACCTAATATAGTCCGTTTTTAGAACAATAATCTGCACTAAAAATGGACTATATTAGGTACTGAGTCGCACCATATCTATCTCATTTGTAGCACAGGACTTTTGCACATTTTTCAGTTGTTCCATTGTTTATTATATCACCTATAGTTGTCATACAGTTTTACATTTCCTTTTGCATTCTCTCAATTGCTACACTGTTTACACTGTCCACATGTTACACAATTTTACTTTTCAGCAAAGGACTTCACATGTTTCCTTATGTGATATTGTTTATTCATGTTATATTGTCTGGTATTGCACTGCGTGCACTTTTTAAGGAGCAGCCCCCCTAATCTCGTACTATGCAGACTGTGTTTGCTGTGTATCATGACAATAAAGGCTTTCTATTCTATTCTATTCTACAGTGCTGAAAAGAAACCTGGGGTTGTTCTTATTTTCTTCAATTAGTGATGAGTGGTAAGATGTCCTAGCTTTACGGAGGGCTTTTTTATAGAGCAACAGACTCTTTTTCCAGGCTAAGTGAAGATCTTTTAAATTAGTGAGACGCCATTTCCTCTCCAACTTACGGGTTATCTGCTTTAAGCTGCGAGTTTGTGAGTTATACCACGGAGTCAGGCACTTCTGATTTAAGGCTCTCTTTTTCAGAGGAGCTACAGCATCCAAAGTTGTTTTCAATGAGGATGTAAAACTATTGACGAGATACTCTATCTCACTCACAGAGTTTAGGTAGCTACTCTGCACTGTGTTGGTATATGGCATTAGAGAACATAAAGAAGGAATCATATCCTTAAACCTAGTTACAGCGCTTTCTGAAAGACTTCTAGTGTAATGAAACTTATTCCCCATTGCTGGGTAGTCCATCAGAGTAAATGTAAATGTTATTAAGAAATGATCAGACAGAAGGGAGTTTTCAGGGAATACTGTTAAGTCTTCAGTTTCCATACCATAAGTCAGAACAAGATCTAAGATATGATTAAAGTGGTGGGTGGACTCATTTACATTTTGAGCAACGCCAATTGAGTCTAATAATAGATTAAATGCAGTGTTGAGGCTGTCATTCTCAGCATCTGTGTGGATGTTAAAATCGCCCACTATAATTATCTTATCTGAGCTAAGCACTAAGTCAGACAAAAGGTCTGAAAATTCACAGAGAAACTCACAGTAGCGACCAGGTGGACGATAGATAATAACAAATAAAACTGGTTTTTGGGACTTCCAATTTGGATGGACAAGACTAAGAGTCAAGCTTTCAAATGAATTAAAGCTCTGTCTGGGTTTTGGATTAATTGATAAACTGGAATGGAAGATTGCTGCTAATCCTCCCCCTCGGCCCGTGCTACGAGCGTTCTGGCAGTTAGTGTGACTCGGGGGTGTTGACTCATTTAAACTAACATATTCATCCTGCTGTAACCAGGTTTCTGTAAGGCAGAATAAATCAATATGTTGATCAATTATTATATCATTTACTAACAGGGACTTAGAAGAGAGAGACCTAATGTTTAATAGACCACATTTAACTGTTTTAGTCTGTGGTGCAGTTGAAGGTGCTATATTATTTTTTCTTTTTTAATTTTTATGCTTAAATAGATTTTTACTGGTTATTGGTGGTCTGGGAGCAGGCACCGTCTCTACGGGGATGGGGTAATGAGGGGATGGCAGGGGGAGAGAAGCTGCAGAGAGGTGTGTAAGACTACAACTAAAGGTAGAAGTCTGCACTTGACGCAAGTCTTGACTTTCATTTACTCCACTGTGGTGTTGTGAAGACGTAAATATACCAAAAAAAAAACCCCAAACAATTTTCCAACTACTTATGGACCTGACTGTAGATCAGGTCAGAGGTTTGTTTTCTAAGTTCATTTCCAATCACTGTAATCCTATCCCTTTCATACTCTATAGAAATAGAAATAAATTCCTGATAATAGTGATTATCCATGAGCCATGCAGTTACTTGCCATAGCTCATTTACCTAATGAGAAATATAACAGCAATTTAAATTTAACCAGGTTAGTCCTATTGAAATCGAGATCTCTTTTGCAGGAGAGACCTGGACAATTAGTTTCCAATTCACCTAACCTGCATGTCTTTAAATGTGGGAGGAAACCGGAGCACCTGGAGGAAACCCATGCGAACACGGGAAGAACATGCAAACGCAGGTGGGAATTGATCTTGCTGTGAGGCAGCAGTGCTAACCACCAAGTCAACGTGCTGCCACAAAAAAGTTCCTGTCACCTCTTTAGATAAAGAGTATCAAAGATTTTTCAGACTAGTAACACCCTGAAGGCTGTTCTAACATGATACTGTGTCCCGATTTTATGGTTTACATTAGCAGTAGAGAATAGTAATTTGCAGAACTGACAGGTTTTTGTCTCAACTCTAATTCACAGGCTCTTGGTATGGGAAGCAGAATGTCGTTTGGCAGTGGAAGCGGTGACCAAAATGCAGTCTCTGAATTAACGTCTGTGGTATCCCATCCTGTTCCCTACATCCCTAACAATCATGTTCCTGTCAACTGCCAACAGGTAGCTCATGAGATAGAAACATGTTTTCAAAACATTTATTTTATTTTTATATTGCAAAGATGCCATTAAGTTTTAATTGACATTTTTGTGTCATTTAAAACTTAATGACATCTTTGCAGTAATGCTTGTACAGTTCTTCTTAACCTTTATTTAGCCAGATAATAAAACCCATCGAGATCAAGACTTCTTTCACAATGGTGACCTGGCCACAAAGGCAGCAGCACACGACATACCAGAGGTGGGAGTAAGTCACTGTCAAGTCATTCTCAAGTCATCAATCTGCAAGTCCCAAGTAAAGTCTCAAGTCAGCTGTCAAACACTTGGTGGTCATTATGACTTGGGACTTGCTGATTCATGACTTGAGAGTGACTTGATGGTGACTTACTCCCACCTCTGTGACATACAAGACAAACCAACTAACAGAACAAAACAACCACCATAAAATACGAATATAAGCACATGATCAAGGGACATGAGATATTTTTTTGCTGTAACAATGTAAGCTCCATCAACAATAACAACTCATGGTTTAAGACACACACACTTCTGAAGTGATTGTCATTGTCGATTTTCCAGTAATGAATGGAAAGCTGTCAGCGAAATCAGCCCAGAAGAGGGGGAAGCAAAACTGAAGGCGCTTTCAAAAGAACAGATGGCCTTCAGCTACTTACAGCAGTGATAGCAGGGACCATGGTTGAGACCGACAGTGATGTTATAGATCATGTGGGGGCTTTTGAAGACTTGCACAAAGCATTATGGGAAGAACATGGTGGCAGCCAATCAGAGTAGAGTTGATGTGTGCTGGCTCATCTTGCTCTGGCTCCTCCTCCAACATAGCAGGAAATGGTTTGAAACCGCTGCATTTACAGTTGTATGCAAAGGTTTGGGCACCCCTGATCATTTTCATGATTTTCCTTTATAAATCATTGGTTGTCTGGATTAGAAATTTCAGTTAAATATATCATATAGCAGACGAACACACTGATATTTGAGAAGTGAAATTAAGTTTCTAGTATCTAGATAAAGTTTGCAATAATTATTTAAACAAAATTAGGCAGGTGCATAAATTTGGGCACCCTTGTCATTTTATTGATTTGAATACATTTAGCACTAATTATTGGAACACAAAATTGGTTTGGTAAGCTCATTGACCCTTGACCTCCTTACACAGGTGAATCCAATCATGAGAAAGGGTATTTAAGGTGGCCATTTGCACATGGTTCCCCTCTTTGCATCTCTTCTAATGATTGACAACATGGGAACCTCTAAACAGCTCTGAAATGACCTGAAAACAAAGACTGTTCAGCATCATGGCTTAGGGGAAGGATACAAAAAACTATCTCAGAGATTTCAGCTGTCAGTTTCCACTGTGAGGAACATAGTGAGGAAATGGAAGACCGCAGCACTAGTTAAGGCCCAAAGTGGCAGGCCAAGAAAAATCTCAGATAAGCTGAAACAAAGGATGGTGAGAACAGTCAGTCAACCCACAGACCTGCAGATAGTGTCTCTGTGCATCGTTCAACTGCAGAGCGCACTTTGAACAAGGAGATGCTCTAATGCAGAGGAAGCCTTTTCTGCGTACATGCCATAAACAGTCGCTTGGGGTATGCTAAAGCACATTTGGACAAGCCAGCTTCATTTTGGAATAAGGTGCTGTGGACTGATGAAACTAAAATTGAGTTATTTGGACATAACAAGGGGCGGTATGCATGGCTGAAAAAGAACAGTATTCCAAGAAAACCACTTGGTACCTACAGTAAAATTTGGAGGTGGTTCCATCATACTGTGGGGCTGTGTGGCCAGTGCAGATACTGGGAATCTTGTTAAAGTTGAAGGTCACATGGATTCCAGTCACCAGATTCTTGAGAACAGTGTTCATGAATCAGTGACAAAGTTGAAGTTGCGCCGGGGCTGGATCTTTCAACAAGACAGCGACCCTAAATACTGCTCAAAATGTACTAAGGCATTCATGCAGAGAAACAAGTACAACGTTCTGGAATGGCCATTTCAGTCCCCAGACCTGAATATTATTGAAAATTTGTGGTGTGAGTTTAAGTGGGCTGTCCATGCTCAGAAACCAACAAACCTGACTGAACTGAGATGTTTTGTAAAGAAGAATGGTCCAAAATACCTTCAACCAGAATCCAGACTCTGATTGGAAGCTATAGGAAGTGTTTAGAGGCTGTTATTTCTGCAAAAGGAGGATCTACTAAATACTGATGTATTTTTTCTGTTGGGGTGTCCAAATTTATGCACCTGCCTAATTTTGTTTAAATAGTTATTGCGCACTTGCTGTAAATCCTAGAAACTTCATTTCACTTCTCAAATATCACCATGTTTGTCTGCTATATGATACATTTAACTGAAATTGCTGATCCAAACAACCAATAATTTATAAAGGAAAATCATGGAAATCATCAGGGGTGCACAAACCTTTTCATACAACTGTATGTGTAAATGTAAGAGGGTTCTCATATACAACCCCTGGCAAAAATTATGGAATCACCGGCCTCGGAGGATGTTCATTCAGTTGTTTAATTTTGTAGAAAAAAAGCAGATCACAGACATGACACAAAACTAAAGTCATTTCAAATGGCAACTTTCTGGCTTTAAACACTTTTAACACTATAAGAAATCAGGAAAAAAAATTGTGGCAGTCAGTAACGGTTACTTTTTTAGACCAAGCAGAGGGAAAAAAAATATGGAATCACTCAATTCTGATGAAAAAATTATGGAATCATGAAAAACAAAAGAACGCTCCAACACATCACTAGTATTTTGTTGCACCACCTCTGGCTTTTATAACAGCTTGCAGTCTCTGAGGCATGGACTTAATGAGTGACAAACAGTACTCTTCATCAATCTGGCTCCAACTTTCTCTGATTGCTGTTGCCAGATCAGCTTTGCAGGTTGGAGCCTTGTCAGGGACCATTTTCTTCAACTTCCACCAAAGATTTTCAATTGGATTAAGATCCGGACTATTTGCAGGCCATGACATTGACCCTATGTGTCTTTTTGCAAGGAATGTTTTCACAGTTTTTGCTCTATGGCAAGATGCATTATCATCTTGAAAAATGATTTCATCATCCCCAAACATCCTTTCAATTGATGGGATAAGAAAAGTGTCCAAAATATCAATGTAAACTTGTGCATTTATTGATGATGTAATGACAGCCATCTCCCCAGTGCCTTTATCTGACATGCTGCCCCATATCATCAATGACTGTGGAAATTTACATGTTGTCCTCAGGCAGTCATCTTTATAAATCTCATTGGAACGGCACCAAACAAAAGTTCCAGCATCATCACTTTGCCCAATGCAGATTCGAGATTCATCACTGAATATGACTTTCATCCAGTCATCCACAGTCCACGATTGCTTTTCCTTAGCCCACTGTAACCTTGTTTTTTTCTGTTTAGGTGTTAATGATGGCTTTGGTTTAGCTTTTCTGTATGTAAATCCCATTTCCTTTAGGCGGTTTCTTACAGTTCGGTCACAGACGTTGACTCCAGTTTCCTCCCATTCGTTCCTCATTTGTTTTGTTGTGCATTTTCGATTTTTGAGACATATTGCTTTAAGTTTTCTGTCTTGATGCTTTGATGTCTTCCTTGGTCTACCAGTATGTTTGCCTTTAACAACCTTCCCATGTTGTTTGTATTTGGTCCAGAGTTTAGACACAGCTGACTGTGAACAACCAACATCTTTTGCAACATTGCGTGATGATTTACCCTCTTTTAAGAGTTTGATAATCCTCTCCTTTGTTTCAATTGACATCTCTCATGTTGGAGCCATGATTCATGTCAGTCCACTTGGTGCAACAGCTCTCCAAGGTGTGATCACTCCTTTTTAGATGCAGACTAACGAGCAGATCTGATTTGATGCAGGTGTTAGTTTTGGGGATGAAAATTTACAGGGTGATTCCATAATTTATTCCTCAGAATTGAGTGAGTCCATATTTTTTTCCCTCTGCTTGGTCTAAAAAAGTAACCGTTACTGACTGCCACAATTATTTTTCCTGATTTCTTATAGTGTTTCTTAAAGCCAGGAAGTTGCCATTTGAAATGACTTTAGTTTTGTGTCATGTCTGTGATTTGCTTTTCTTCTACAAAATTAAACAACTGAATGAACATCCTCCGAGGCCAGTGATTCCATAATTATTGCCAGGGGTTGTAGTATGTAAAAGCTACCAGGAAATAAACACTTCAAAAACAAAAAGCACTGTTTTTGTAACCTGACAACACCTCTGGAGTGATTTATAAGACATTTCACAGACGTCAGCGTCACATATTGCATCAAGGTAACTTCTGGCGTTTTCAAAAGATCCTGCATGTGCACACGCATGTCCTCCTGCAGATGGCGTTAAAAAGAAAAGAAGATATTCCTTATGGAATTCCCCCCAGATAAATATCTTCTCTTGATTAAAATGAGCTGTAATTTTACAAGACGTTTATAAAAAATAAACCAACATTATAATGCTTGGATTTCAGGAGAAACTAAATTTTGTCAGTTTCATGAAATGTGGGTGGCCCTATAGCTTTAATGTCTATGCCCTTGTGTGTGTGTATACACACATACACACACACACAGGGTTCTCACCAGGATTTTTTCACAGCATGGGGGGAACTTAGCAGGGCATAGCCATGCGACGAGCATTACAGGCACAGTTATCCTAGTAGGGTCCAATCTGTCAATTTCCTGCATTTTGAGGGTGTCTTTGTGTTGCGAACTGGGATGTTAAATAATATGTGACGTGTCCTTTAAAAAAGGAAAGAAAGAAAGAAGCCCCCTATGCTCAACTGCGCTGGCGAGAACCCTGACATATTTTTGTGTGTGTGTGTGTGTGTGTGTGTGTGTGTGTGTGTGTGTGTGTGTGTGTGTGTGTGTGTGTGTGTGTGTGTGTGTGTGTGTGTGTGTGTGTGTGTGTGTGTGTGTGTGTGTGTGTGAAAATGACTCAATTTTAAGAAGCTTGTGCATTATCACTGGTTTTTCTTCTACAGATAACTGAAGACGACACTGGATGCAGTGAATATGACCTCGAGGTGAGGCGGGGTGAGGGTCATGGAGTGCATCATACAGGACTGAACCAGTCTGCACGTGAGTCACACTTACCAGGAAGAATAGATTCTGAAGGTCTCACGAATTCTGAAGTGGCCAATGAAGAAAATTGTCAACAGAGTGATGGTGCAGCATCAGAAGTCATCATGCAAGGAAAATCTCAAGTCTCAGCCAGCCTGTGCAGCTATTCATTGCAAACTACTGGACAGTCAGCAAAGGTTCGCCGAAAACCTGGCCACCCTCGAAAAAGAAAAATATTCACTAAGAACATACTAGTTCCAGAGTCTGTTGGTCCTAATGCAGTTCAACATCAGGAGGACGTCACAGCAACATCATGTGAGGGTATTGAGGATTCCATGCCAACAAGCTCAGAAAACCACTGCAGCCATGATGTGCCTTGGACCAGTGATGGTCAGTTAGTCAATCATTTGCCTCATAGTGAAAGATCTGGTTATCACTGCATGTCTGATAGTAGACCAGAAGTTATTATGTCTGTGATGAAGAAAAGAGGAAGACCAAGAAAAGATAAAAGCCCTGTTTCTGAAAGCAATTTTACTGATGAAAACAGTAGTGGTTCTACGTGGAGCCTGAGGAAAAGACAACGACCGGCTTTGACAACAGATGAAAAGACTGAATCTGATGACAAAGTCACCCTCACAGCGCGCTCAGCAAGCAGTGTTAAATCTAACTGCCATCACATTGATTTGGCTGATGAGCAAATTCCAGCTAAATTGTTCAAACCTGATTTTTCTCAAGAGGCCTCCACCGTGTTGAGGAGTGACACAGGTGATGGGGAGAAAACTGGGACAGATAAACAAGTGAGCTTGAACTCTGAAGACCAGATGAGCTGTAGTTCTCATGGAACATCTCCTGAATGTGACCGTCCACCTCACGCTCGGATCTCCTCTACTGTGAAAGCCGAGGAAACAGAGATCGAACTTGATCATTTAAATTCCATGTCTCAGATAGATGAAGTTTTACAGAATGACGGCAGCATGACGGAGTGTGCAAACAGCCAGGCAAACATTTATGTGTTCACCAGAGGCAAGGAGAGGAGGAGACATGCTTTGTTGCCAAGAGAGCATCTTCCACCGCCAAACGAGCCCACTGAAGGCAACAGCAATGTACAGCCAACGGCAGACAGCAATACGCAACAAACAGCGGACAGCGACGTGCAACAAACGGCGGACAGAGACACGCAACAAACTGTGGATGACGATGCACCGAAAACAGTGGACATTGATGCACAGCAAACAGACGGCAACGCACAGCAAACAGCGGACGGAGATGCTCAGCAAACGCTAGCTGATACTAAAGAAGAGGACAACACAAATCCAATCTACACTAAACGAGGCGGGAAAACTTTGTTGAAATGTGGTTTCTGTGGTCGTGTATGCAAATTTCTTTCTCAGTTCATTATCCATCAACGCATTCATACGGGCGAAAAGCCTTTTAAATGCCTTGAATGTGGGAGATGTTTTAGCAAAAATTCTAACTTAAATCTTCATCTCAAAGTACACCGGAAGAACAACGCATATCAAACTTGCCCATACTGCAAGATCAGATTCTCCTATTGTGAGTATTCTTCTCATATTAAAACACACGCTCATGAACTTCACAAAGAAAGTGAGAAGGACAAATCTCAGAGACAAGGGAGTGACATCAGTAAGAGTGTGGAACTTGTTAAATCGGCGGCTCCTGAAAAGAAACCGTGCAAAGTGTGCAAGTACTGCGGCAAAATGTTCACCTTTCCGTCTGCGCTCATCAGGCATGAGCGTGTGCACACCGGAGAAAAGCCTTACAAATGTGATATCTGTGGGAAAGCTTTTGGTCAGGCCTATTTCCTTCGGGTTCACGAGTTGACACACTGGTCTGTGAAGCGTTACAACTGCACACGTTGTGGTAAATCATTCACCCATTACAGCAATGCAAGAAATCATATATGTAGAACGCCTGAGATCGGTGAGGATTGTCAGTATAGCCGACGGCCGAAGCCTTCACTGACATACACGTGCCACATCTGCAAGAATGTTTTTGGCCAGCTGCAAGAGTTCAACAACCACATGAAAGCCCACACTGGTGCAAAGCTGTACCGGTGCGTCTGCTGTGACAAGCTTTTTGGGGTCCTGTCAGAATTCAAAGAGCATCAGAGGCAGTGTGCCCAGTCCAAAGGCACGGAATCCATCTCTGGCATCACCGAAGAAGAGCCTGTGGCATTAATACAGTACACGTTACCTGCAAAGAGGTGTTCATCAGTTTTGTCTGTCACACCACAGAATTGCCAAACACAGAAAAAAACACCTGCTCAAACTCGCAGCAAGAAACCGTTTTCTAACTCAACTAAACCATTTCAGCCTACGAATATACCACCTCATCATCTGTCACACTTCGTGTCGAAGCTAAACACACTCGATAACAGGTCGGACCCCAGGAAATATTTCTGCCCGAGATGTGGAAGACTGTTCCGGCACATGGGGCGGCTCAGAGCCCACATGCTCAGTCACCCCCGGAGTCAAAACTACACGTGCAGCTGCTGTGGTAAGAGCGTTGACAACTGGAAACAACTGTGGCGTCACCAGAGAGTGCACAGACAGCGACACGGCCGCTTCACTTGTCCTCAGTGCGGCCGAGGCTTTCGTTTCGTGGAGCCCTACAAAAGACACATGAGCGAGCACTCAGAGGTCACGTGGAATCAGGTGAGGCCCAGAAAAGTGTTTTTGCCTTATCAGTGCGAACAGTGCAGAAGTCGATTTAGAACTCTAGACTTGCTGTTCAAACACCAACTTTGTCATGCGCCTGCACAGGACGTGCACAAGTACTCTGATTTTGACTTGTCAGTAGATGTTCTTGGTGTACAAACCAACATAATGTCGAGTCCCGCCATCGACAACTGCATAACAGGAAACGCTAAACCCAAGGAAAGCAACTTCAGTCCTGCTCTGTTCGTCCAAACTTGGAATTCTCCTTTGAACAGCGTCTCAATAAGTGCACAAACAGCTACTTCAGGGTTACCTCTGGCCCCTGTGATTTCGTTAGTTCAAAAGCAGACATTTGTTGTGGGTAAAACCATCCAGCATCCCGGTAATGCACTTCTGATCCATGGTGGAGAAAACGGTCAAGACAACGAGGAGGCAAATAATTTTGGAAATCTGATACCATCACCTTTGAGAATGGTGAAGGAACAGGCTCAAGATGCCAACAAATCAAATAAATGTGGAGGTCCTGCAGAAGACATCCGGTGCACTGTGTGTGGTCGCACTTATTCAGTCATTTCAGACCTCTATTATCATTATTTACAGCATGCAAGAGGTCAGCTTTAGTGACCTACACGGAGTGACTGACAGAACTTTTCAGTTGTGAATTTTTGTTCTACCTTTTTTGTTCTAACATTTGTTCTGGATAAATTATTCAATCGTCATATCTGTTATGTTTGTACAGATACACTGAATGTACAAAATAATGAGGAAACTTCTTGGGGGGTTTTGGACGTTCACAAGTTAAGCAGCTCCAGGTACAAACCATTATTATGGTTTCACCTTCCTGAATTAAATTAACAGCTGCCAGAATTGGGCAGATGTGTGTGTGTGTGTGTGTGTGTGTGTGTGTGTGTGTGTGTGTGTGTGTGTGTGTGTGTGTGTGTGTGTGTGTGTGTGTGTGTGTGTGTGTGTGTGTGTAAGCACGAGTACATGATAAGTCAAAAACAAGTGAATGGATAGTGGAAAGTTGTTTTTGGATCAAGAAAGTGTCTGTTATAACCTGACGCTGATCCAGATTTGTTTGAAAGTATCTTTATTTCTTTATTTAACGTTATGGGACAAGTTTACCCTCCGTGTCTTAGTGGGTGTTTTCAAAGTCAGTTTTATGACCTCAAAAAGATGGATACATCGCCTGCAGATACAATTCTGATTTCAAATTCACACTCGAGTTTGCTTATGAAGTCACACAAACTTGTTGACCCAAATTTAAACCTCCGCTTTTGTTATCTGACAGAAGCCCTAATGTTTGGCCATTATTGCCTTCGAGGAGTTTCGCTGTCTGTGTGACTGTTGTAGTTAAACCTGAACCAATCACAGATTTTCTGAATGGTTTTGAGTTTTGCCAACTCAGCAGTGCAGACTGAAATTGTAGGATCACCCCATCTGCCTGTGCAGGGAAGGGTTCACTAGTCGAAGGTTCACTAGTCTGTGTGTGTATTTACTCCAAATGAAGACAAACATTGCAATTCAGAGTCACCCATGAAGGTTGGATAATTGCCATTTGAATTAAATGCCAAAGTCTTAATTATGAAATATTGTGTATGACATTTACATTGTACGGTGTATCGTTATAATCAGTGAAGTTAAAAACAAGGTGATGTTTTGTTTTGTTTTTTAATTAAAGTAACATTCACTCTCACATCACAGATGAAAGAAATGTCTTTTTAATTGAAACAAAAAAGTATACAGATAATAATGCAGCCTACGGAAACTTGGCATCAAAATATGAAACTGAACCTTCAGACTAGTGGGATGTTCCCCCGTGCACACAAAAATTCAAATTACTGTAAAGAGTTTGACAATTTTGTGGAAAGATGGTGCTTGGGTTGGGGGAATTAAATTCCTTGGCTTTAGCAAAAGTCTTGGCATGTGAGTGAATAGATGGATAACTGAGTCCATCCCCTCCAGTTTAACATGTTTACTGAAAAGCAATAAATGCTTTCATCTTCTAAGTCTCCAAATTTAGACCAACCTGAATAAAACATGGTTGAGCTATGCACCAGATCAGTGCAAAAAATAAGTTTGTTTTACTTATTTAATATACCTTAATGCCAGACTGCTGCCTGGACATGTCTGGACTCACTGCAGAGGATAATCGTACCATCACATGCACGCCAGAAATTGAGAGCAGGTTCTGCTCCTAACGTGGTTGAAGTTGCATGTAGCTTTAAATGGACTTATCAGTTTCTTTAATTTCCAAAGCCTTGGTCTGGTGGCTACCAAAAATCCACTGCTGCTTCTTTTGAGGAACACCTGGAAATGATTCAAAATCTCTTCCTTTAATCATTTTCTGAGCATTTCACGAGGCAGTCTCCATTGTATAGTTCACAAAGATCTTCTTTCTATAATTTTTGCACAACTACCAACAAAGTGAAGTTTAAAATCTCGATTGAAGAGGTAATAATTGTTGGGCGTTACTGAATCAATGCAGATGTTGACGTTCTCCCAGTGCACCTAATGGTTAAAATTTAAGATGGGTGGATTTTGCTGATGAGAATACAGTAATGACCCCCACTGTTTATACATTCATGAGTTCTGTATCTACAAAGAACCAGCGGTGGGACAATGTATTGACGTAGCTGTTGAGTATTTGAATATTGCACTGTATGTTTATCATTGCAAAAGGACAGTTTGATAAATAACCACTTAACCATTTTGAGCCTTATTCATCCTTGTTGCCTTACACCTTGCTGTTCATTTTTTTTCTTCTTTTTTTAAAAATGTTCGAACAAACATGCACGCACCTATGTGGCTATAAGTGCAGGACAAAAATGACTGAGTGGCGGGTAACACTGAATTTATTTGTAAACTCTTGTAATATTTGTTGTTGTTTAACTCACACAAACCTCACACAGTCGTTGCTGTTTGGTGAACCATAGCAGCAACGCATTTTAAGAGCTGATAGCTATAGCTCGGTTTAGTTTGACATTTTTTAGCTTTCATACCACGTGAATGTTCACCCAGTATGCACGACCAAGTCAGTGAGCTCCTAGATGTACGTTTGTTTTTGAAATACTAGTCATGTTGTCACCTAATCCATTATTCTAATTTGTGCTTTTCAGATCATGCAGATCTAATTTTCATAGATTCGAAAGTTTCAATTTGAGTTTGGTCTGTATCATTTTCAATTTTAATTTTGAATTAATATAAGTATCAGCATTTATTGTATGTATGCATTTGTAATATGTACCTGCTTCAGATTAAATGATCTGAATTGGCCAGAATTCCAACCCTGGCATATTTAAAGTGATGGCTGTTTTGATTAACATCTGTTACTATTCACTGTTTTTGAAAAGCTGTTTTCGTGCTACATTGTTCTTTATTTCACACAAGCCTTTTTCTGCTCAGCAGTAATTACAGATAGTTATTAAAATGTCAGAGTAAACCAGTAAAAAATGAAATGCTATGTTAATTCAATTATGCCAACAATTACAGGCTCAGCTTTAATATTTACATGCTTTGAATTAAATGAGATAAAACGGACAGAATTCCAACATTGGGATATTTAACGTGATGGCTGTTATTATAAGCATCTGTTACTTTTCACCATTTTTGAAAAAAAAAAAACTTTAATCCTACAATTTCAAGTTTCAGTTTTGTCAACATCACAAAGTTTCATTTCCAATATGTTGTATATAATTTTGTGCATTAGCAAGAATAAAGGTCACTTTTCTCTATATGTGATTTGTATTGTTGGATTTTATGAGGTGTTGCTTTTGTGGTTCAAAAATGATGCTGAATCTTAAGCACAGCCTTTTATTTATTTATTGTCCAACATGCACCTCTGTGATGTGCATACGGCAGCACAACTGTACAGTCCTGACCTGACAATCTATTAAATAATTTTAACGTTCATTCCTGAATTATATCCTTGCATTATATCCTTTATATCCTTGATGGGGACAAAGTTAACACATGGGGAGTCATTTACCAAGGGTGTCTGTATGCACAAATACTTGTGTACACCTTTTCCCCCCACATGAATTTATAGAGATATAACATCCTGTCAGAATGTGTGTACAGGGCGCGTACACACTCTTAAGAGCAAGTTAAGTCTCGTGGTGAACTGGAAATAAATTACAGTTTTAGCATAACAGCCAGTGTCACAGACCGTTTGCATTTCTTATTTAAATATTTCTTTTTTGCACACACCTCTATTAATATTTACAATGTTCTTATAATACAATATAAGCTAAATGTTAAAAGCCCTCTTATTTTGTGGTGTTGATTGTCGCAGCTACACTTTGCAAATGAACCTTTTTTCCTGAAACCAGGACCTCCCATTGAAACATAATTATTGTTCTTTACCTCTTCAGTGACTTTCACATTCAGTGTATTTGTGCTGCTTTTCTAGTTTATCTTCATTTTCATCATGTTTTGCTGTGTGACGGAATTCATCTGTCTTTAGTGTAAGACGGCTTGTACAGTCCAGTACATGAGTAAGTGGACCGTGACAGAAATGTCATTTTTCGTTTGTGCACCAACACAGTGGAGTTTTAATGAAACAAGATGCCTTTCTACTGTTGACTTTTGGCTTTAATTCAATGGGTGTAACAAAAACATCACAATAATCATTCAGGAATTATGGCAATTTTGACACAGGGTGGCTCCATTTTCTGAGATTGTAAATAATTGGAAATAGAAGACCTTGTATTTCCAGTTATTTACATTTATTGCAATTACTGTTTATTGCAATTATATAACTGGATAAAGCCTTTTTTTTTCTTTCCTCCAAATATCACTGACATTAAGTTCACTTTAACATTAAATTTTCTTTGGACAAGTCAAGGGATGGCTATATGAACATTTTCAAGTCACGTTTTTGTTCTTGATGATAATGTGAATGACAGATTCAGTGAATTTGTTCATGTTTCCATCCCTGGAAAAAGGTTGGAAAAACAATTATTCATATTAAAATTAATATTCATATTTAGTTGGTCAAAATACATAACAGGCTCTTAAGATGGATGGAATAAACAAATTGTTGTAAATTAGAAATGGTTCATGTGATATTCTTGTTAAACCACTTCAATTAAAACTAAAAATCTACACTATAGGCACATCTTGATCTCCTTTGTGGTGATGTACAGAAGCAAAATCACAAAAAAAGTCATTGTTCAGTTACTTATGGAGCTGTCTACATGTAAATGCATACATAGAGGACATGCAAATACAGTAGACATGCAAATACATGTCTACAGCCACTAGTGGTTAAAGATGGGAGTTGACAGCAGGCATGTGCACATATGTACGTACACAGTTTACAAAGGAGAACCATGTGTGCAGAAAGTTTTCTGACTCTGGCCAAAAAAATGTTTATGCACATTTCTGCATTTGTGCATAAACACTGTTTTGGTCAAGCATCTGCACTGACATTTAAAAATGAGGCCACTCTGCTTTATTTTTACTATTTCTAGCTCCAAGAGTTACTGCAACAAAACACTCCAGCTAACAGGATACCTGAGTTTTCTGTACTATGTCAAGAAGTCAAACACATTTTATCAGTGAAGACTTTATTTAAGATGTGTGTAGACTTTCTCTCATAACATAAATGACTGTTTTTAGTTGTTGGCCATGACGGACTGGATCCAGCTTTTATAGTTGCAGACCTTGGTGTAGACACCAGGCTTGTTCTTCATGGCGCAGCCATAACCCCAGGATACAACACCCTGCAGGACGCCGCTGCACACCATGGGGCCACCGGAATCACCCTGACAGGACGTGCACACAAAACACATGATGTGAGTGTTTAAAGTTTGGTCTGTCCAGTGTAAGAAATGATGACAATGACTGATGTTCATACCTGACAGGAGTCTTTGCCTCCCTCGAGGAAGCCGGCACAGATCATATTGGAGGTGATCTGTCCAGGATAGCAGTTCCTGCAGCTGGAGTCAGTCAGGATGGGGGCATCCAGACACCTCAGATTATCAGGGTAGTTGTCTAGACGGGGCAAAAAATAAAGTCAGCATCTGACTGTTAATGCTCAACGTCTACCGAGTTGCTCGTTATGTGTGAGAGAGTAGTAGTAGTAGTAGTAATAGTAGTAGTAGTAGTAGTAATAATAGAGTTACTGACTGCCTGAGCTGCTCATGTTTCCCCATCCAGAGATCAGACAGCGAGTGCCTGCACTGGCACAGGTGCTGGCCACAGGTATGGTGCTGACATAGCTGTTCAGCCTAGCGGGTGTGCTCAACTTGATCAGCATGATGTCGTTGTCCACGTTGTAGCTGTTGTACTTCGGATGTTTGATGATTTTACCAGAGTTGATGAACTGCTCCGTGCCTTCGTTCACAGCAATGTTGTGCTCACCAAGACGCACCTGAATGCGCCTGCGGACACAGACATGAGCTTTGGATAAATTATACTTTGCATAAGAACTCTCTTAAAATTCCAAGTAGAAACCAGAATCCCTCCCCCAATTTGAGCTTAAATGTTGAAGATCTCATTGTCATAAAAATGCAGTAAAACCTGTGGCTGAGACATAATTTCAGTGTTTGTCAAAATCTGTGAACTACATTCAGAGGAACAAAGCCAAACATAACCTGTGCTTTCACTGAAGATACTAAAATGGACTTAAGGGGAAACTACACTTACGACTTGTAGCAATGAGCGGCGGACACCACCCAGGTGCTGGAGATCAGGGAGCCTCCACAAAAGTGGTAGCCTGCGTTCAGAGACACCTGGTAGGGCACGCTGTTCTTTCTGCACTCATAGCCTCCAACGATCTTGTCATCCTCAATGGGAGCAGCATCTGATGGAAGCACAGAACAATCCAGTAGTTTTCAAACAATCCTCTGTAGCCTTTTGGACTTGCACTCAAAAGACCAGTTTTAAGACTTTGCTCTTCATACTCACATGCTGCTGCAAAAAGAGCCACAAAAATGAGAGCCTTCATGATGGTTTGTGTCTCCACCTTGGTGAGGGCTCAGCTGCACTGCAGGTCCTTTTAAACCCCCTCAGAGCCATCGCTATCTGACCGGCCAAGGTCGTATATTTCTGTTTTTCCTTTTATCACCCTAATGTGTGAAAGCACATGTGGACAACGAGGACCAATATGCTGATGTGTCCTTTAGGTCGTCCGGGCTTAACACCTGTTTTGTTTTTTTTTCCTTTAATAAGTGAATGGAAAAAATATATATAAGTCAACCTTTCAGTCTTCTACAACTACGCCATCATTTATAAACACAAATAATCAGTATACTGCAGTTTCAAGTAGTTCATTGCTCTTTATTTTGCCCAAACCTCTCTTTGCTCTGTGTTCATCATAAATAATTAACAAAAATTAAAAAAATGAAATGCTATATTTACTTATTCTAATTGTCAACCATTGCAGCACAGGTTGCCTCAACTTGATCAGCATGATCTTGTTGTTCAATTTCAGTTACAGTTAATTGTAAGAATTTGTTGCAATTGTGACAAAATGTTACAATAACTTTTAAGCTTCCCATTTAAACAGACAAACTTTATTTGAAAACTACATGTTTCTACAGTGTATTTACTGTCTGATAATACTATTCCTGACTCAATTTATTGTTGTATGGTTGTAACTGGAGCCTCCCACAGTTTTCTTACAAATACATATTTATTTGTAGCTCTATCAGTTTTTTGTTTTTTTTGGGGGGGGGGGGGGGGGTGGCAGTTTATGGTGATGTTCTATCTATTACTGATGTTGTAACTACACATTTTAATTTTCCCACAATTTTACATTATCATGAAATATTTATTTTAAATTTTTGTCACTTTAATGAAACAACTCTATTCATGACCTTTTTTTTTCTTTTTGTTTTATACGGATTGTATAGTCATATTTAAAAAATATAGAATCAGCTAGGTTAAATTATTATTGGTAATTATTACTAATTAATCTGATGTATTTTTTTTAATTACTAAAGTAATCATTTAGTCTAAAAAATGTAAAAATAATAAACAGCTTATGCAGTTTTTGTTCAATTAAACCTCAAGCTTCTCCCTTTTTGGTCCGGCTCGCCGCTCAAAATCTGAAAATTTTAATACCTGAAATGTGAGAAGTAAAAGAATGAGACACTGATAGAATCAGTTTGTATAAAACAAGTGAATAATTGTTGGCAATATAGCGCTTTTACTGTACTGAGCAGTACACAGTCAGCAATTAGGTTTATTTGTGGACAAACAAATTCTGAACAGTTGTTCTCTGGTGGGTTTTCTTATTTAATACACACAGTTTTGGATACATTGTTTTGGAAAACAATGAATGCTGCAAATTAAACATTTTAACAGTACATTCCTTTTTCTGTGTCACTTTTGTTTCATGTTTTGCTTGTCAGGTTTTTCCTTGTATACGAGCCAAATTTGACTTACTATTTTAATTTACTTTTGATTAGTAGCTTTAAAATGATTTGTTTAACATTTATTTGAGAAACCAGTGTAACTTACTTATTCCCTCAGCCATTTTTTGTCCTTAAAACTTTGTAATATTTGACAAAATGACAGAGGCTGAGTTCAGCAATGGCATTTTTCAATTTTCTTATTAGATTGAGAAAAACATGATCACAGAGAATTAAATCATTTATGTTTGTTCTGCAGCAGTGTAGCCAAATCTTTGGGTTTATGTAAGCATTTTAATGTGATAACTCTGTATCTAAATCACTCTCAAGGATTTTTTTTAACCTTTTCCTGTTCCCTCAGATTAAATATTGTCCCACCTGGGAAACCACAGTATGGTCAGAGGAACACGTGTATTTCCATTACTTATTTGTCAGTTTAAATATGATCTAGAAAGTGCAGGTAAAACAGCTCATATTTGTTTTTCTTAAGAATGAATGAATTTACTCATGTTGTGACTTTTAAAATCACAGTGGAAATACAGAAAGTCAAAATTTCACTTTTTAAAGTTGAAAATTGTAGTATACAGTCAACTCTTTGGTAAGATGAAACTATAAGATATTATACACAAAATCAGAATGCTGACTTCAGGAATTAAAATGAGAATAAATCAGTAGAATGATTGATAGATGGATGGAATTTATTGTTGTCATTACAAGTGCAACAACGAGATTATGTCCACAAGTGATCTGTTAATGTCACACCTTCTAAAGGACTTCATGAGATATAAATTGGTTTTGAGTCTGCATTCTTCTATGAGTTTTTTTTCTTTATCAAACATTACAATTGCCAATTTCTCATTTTAGGTAGGTGTAATAAGCTGTGGCTTTCTTCTTGGTTGCAAGCCTAAATAAATTTCAAAAGGTAATGTCCTCATCTCATAATTTTCATTTACTGTTTTTGCTATCACAATTATTGCTGCTAATGATAAACTTTTTAAAATTAATTTTCTGTTGCTTATCCAACTGACGGAGATTTTATATATATATATATATATATATATATATATATATATATATATATATATATATACACACACACACACATACACATATATTCCTTCCTCTCGAGTGCATAATGTCATTAAATGATTCAAGGCATCTGGAGAAATTTTAGTGCATAAAGGATTTGGCTGCAAGCCTAAATTCAACACCTGTGATCTCCGATCCTGCAGATGGCACACGGGCCAGGGATTATTTTAGGAAATGTTTGTCAAACAATGCACTGCGGAGTTGCATTTACAAATGCAACTTAAAACTTTACTGTGCAAAAAAGAAACCTTATATTAACCTTGTCCAGAAGTGGTGTTGACATCTCTGTGGTGTTGTAAGCATCTGGATTGGATTATCACAAAATATGTATTGTCAGATCAGTCAGTATCCTTATATATATATATATATATATATATATATATATATATATATAAATTTTTTATTTCTACAAGTCCAAAAGCCAGGGTTTGTCATGTTCTCTTAGCCAAGATAATTTACACTTCTGTGATGACATTAATGCAGGAAAGCATACTGAGATTCTAAAGCAATGCCATCTTCATGATGACATCTTTCCTAGAGATGTGCATGTATTTTTCAACAGGACAGTGAAACTCTGCATTCTGCACAAATTTCAAAGGCATGGCTGTGATAGAAGAGGTAAAAATGAGTTGACGTGCATACACACCTGACGTGTCCCCAAAACAAAATGTGTGGAATATTGTAAAATGAAACATGACGATAACCCTGTTCTGTTGTACACTTAAAATGTCTGCATGAAGAATGGAACAGTATCACACCTGAAATGCTTCATCGCTTGTATGCTCAATGCCAAAACATCTATTAAGTGTTGTGAGAAGGAATGGCAACATTACAAAGTTGGAAATGCTTTACAAGCGTCCCAAGTTTAGATTTATTTTTTAATGTGCTGTCGACCTTAAATAGAGGAACGGATGTATATTAACAAATGCAATAAAGTTGATCAGAGGGGAAAAAAGCATGAAATCTCTTTGTTTCAAATAAGTGAAAGTAACCATAAGAATCACTGCCTTTATTGATTAGTTTTTTTGCATTTACCATGTCATCCAATCTTTTCCGATTGGCTTTGTACGATTATGTTACTGAGCGATCATAAACTGTGTTTATCTTATGTAGCAGGCAGTATATCTCGAAGGAAAACAAGTTTGCTTTCTTGTTTGTTTTGTTTATGTGATAATGGGGTTTAGAACTTAATAGGTTGTTTTCTTGAGTTAAGAAAAAAAAAACATTAGGCTTTTCTTGGAATTGGAATGTTTGGACTTTGCAAATTTGAGTTTATATTTCTTATGCAATATTAATTTTAAGTGTACGTATGTATTGGTGCAAAAAGCAGTGCACCTTATTTTTTTTCAGCGGTTGGCGTGTTAAAGACAATAAACAGCTCACAGCAATAAGTGAGACAAAACTGACACTGTTTCATAAATTAGGAGAAAATGTTTGAGGAAAAAGATCATTTTCACAAACGACAGGTTTTATATCTTAATAAAACTCATCCATCTCCTTCCTTTCTTTGTTGCCTTGTTGGGAATTAACAAAATGGCACAATTAGCTGATATGGGACCTTCAACTACACAGCAACTTTTAATCGTGCTGATTCTCAGAAAGTGAAAATTTGTCATCTACTGCACATGCACTATATGCTGAACTGTTAGGAATTGTTTTCCCCTTTCTCCTGGTTGCTATGGTCGCAGCTGAGCCTGGTGTGATGATAGCGCAAGAATAAATAATTTGACCTTTTGCATTTTTTAAATTACTTCAGTATTGTTTGTATATTTGTTTTTGTTTGGGGTGGGGGTGTGGTGACCTACTGTTTTGAGATGCGTGCGGCCCTGTCTGGTTTTCATGTGTCAGTGCCTCGGATGACGTCATCACAGCGCGACCGTCGTCGGTTTGTGTATCGTCTGGTGAGCTGACAGCTGCGGCAGCTGTGTTTTGGTTTTGTTTTGCCGCACATGTACCGATGTCATGAGGTAAGAAGCTGAACATAGTCGGCTCTGCCCTCATGTTTTGCTCTCGTGTTACCGGCGACTCGTAGAAAGGTGCGGCTTCTCTGGGAACGCCGCTAGCCTGTTAGCTAGCTGCCCCGCAACACCAGCGCTTAATGTATGCCGAATGCGCAACCGTTGCGGATGTAGTGCAGAAAAAAAAAAATGCGCAGCGATGCGGCAGGTTACAGACGTCCGGCTCACTGACAAAAAAAAACGCCACAGTTATTTGAAAAAGCCTCATTGTTGTAAGAAATATTATGTTTAGTTTTATTTCAACTGCAGAATAGAGCCTGCTGGTACTATAGTACCCTGACTGCTGTAGAATGGATTCTGTTGGTACTATAGTACTTGACTGCTGTAGAATGGATCTTGTTGGTACTATAGTACTCTGCTGAAGAATGCATGGATCCTGTTGGTACTATAGTATTCTGACTGCTGCAGAATGGATCTTGTTGGTACTATAGTATTCTGACTGCTGCAGAATGGATCTTGTTGGTACTATAGTTCTGACTGCTATAGAATGGTATACAAATAAATAATGTTTTTTAATTCTTCACCTCATTGAATGGAACTTTCAGTCTTTCACTTCATGAAATATTTGTCCCATTGAAAGAAAAAACATGCATTATTTGTTTTTATAATGACTAAAATAGATCCTTGTCATTTCATATTTTATTAATTTATAAACAACCGAAAACGTACTTACATTTTGGTGTGCGTTACTGGTGCTTTGACATCAACAGTCCAACACGAACTTTAAATAGGAGTCCAAAATTGTTCTCAGTCATCTTGCAAAAAACAATTCTGACAAGGTAGTCCATGATGCTGTGCACTGACTTCATGTACAGACTGCCGTCTGCACTTTCCTCACTCTAGCAAAAAATTGTGTCAGAAATTTGTCCATCTTTTCATCCTAATGGCTCGTCATGCCTCCAGACGGCTTACTGCATAGTGGTTTTGTTTTTTGTGTTAGAAGAATTAGTACTGCCAATTAGCTCCTTCAAATCGTCGTCCATCAGCAAAACAAACTCTGCTATGTTTAGCTAAACGCTATCTTCACTAGTCTCTGTGTGCATGCGGTGGTCGCTGCATGCAATGGTACAAAATGTATGCAACCAAATTTGTATGGTAAATGCAAAACAACACAAATGGGACAAATAATCCATGTCACGTGGCATACAAAGCACCAATCAAATGACAAGAATTCACTCAGCCATTATATAAATTCTGTTGGTACTATAGTACTCTGATTGCTGTAGAATGGATCTTCTTGGTACTAATGTACTCAATATGCTGTAAAAAGGATCCTGTTGGTACTATAGTACTTGACCTGCTGTAGAATGGATCCTGTTGGTACTATAGGACTCGACCATCCCTGGTTCTCAAGACCAGGCACCCAAGTGGCTCTGCTCTTCTTTTTTTCTAGATATTTAGGTATACACTAGTAGAGTTCTACCTTAGAACTGCAGTGTATAATAGAAGATATACCTTACTGAATTTTCATGAATGTCTGAGGACTCTGATCACTTTGAATGTTTAGCTCACTGATCTGTACACACCACAGTGCTACAAAACAACATTTGAGGGTTCTTATTTATGCAGCAGTGTTTTTCATAAATCACCGCCTCAGAGTCTGTGTTAGCGTCTAATATTTAAACGATACCACATGCTGAAGAGGACTGATGACAAATCAACAGTTGGAACTGGAATAAAAAAAAAAAATCAGAAGGTGGTGACCTGTCTGAGCGTTGAAACGAAAAAACAAAAATAGATGTACAGTGAGGAAAATAAGTATTTGAACACCCTGCGATTTTGCAAGTTCTCCCACTTAGAAATCATGGAGGGGTCTGAAATTTTCATCTTATGTGCGTGTCCACTGTGAGAGACATAATCTAAAAAAAAAAAAAAATCTGGAATCACAATGTATGATTTTTTTTAATAATTTATTTGTATGTTACTGCTGCAAATAAGTATTTGAACACCTGTGAAAATCAATGTTAATATTTGGTACATTAGCCTTTGCTTGCAATTACAGAGGTCAAACGTTTCCTGTAGTTTCTCACCAGGTTTTCACACACTGCAGCAGGGATTTTGGTCCACTCCTCCATATAGATCTTCTCCAAATCTTTCAGGTTTGGAGTTTCAGCTCCCCCCAAAGAATTTCTATTGAGTTCAGGTCTGGAGACTGGCCAAGCCACTCCAGGACCTTGAAATGCTTCTTACGGAGCCCCTCCTTAGTTGCCCTGGCTGTGTGTTTGGGGTCATTGTCATGCTGGAAGACCCAGCCATGACCCATCTTCAGTGCTCTTACTGAGGGAAGGAGGTTGTTTGCCAAAATCTCGCAGTACATGACCCCATCCATCCTCCCTTCAATACGGTGCAGTCGTCCTGTCCCCTTTGCAGAAGAGCACCCCCAAAGTATGATGTTTCCACCCCCATGCTTCACGGTTGGGATGGTTTTCTTGGGGTTGTTCTCATCCTCTAAACGTGGTATGTGGAGTTGATTCCAAAAAAGCTCTATTCTGGTCTCATCTGACCACATGACCTTCTCCCATGCCTCCTCTGGATCATCCAGATGGTCACTGGTGAACTTCAAATGGGCTTGGACATGTGCTGGCTTGAGCAGGTGGACATTGCTGCCCTGCAGGATTTTAAATCATGACAGCATCATGTGTTACTGATGTAATCTTTGTGGCTGTGGTCCCAGCTCTCTTCAGGTTATTGACCAGGTCCTCCTGTGTAGTTCTGAGCCTTCTCAGAATCATCCTTACCCCACAAAGTGAGATCTTGCATGGAATCCCAGACCGAGGGAGATTGACAGTCATCTTGTGTTTCTTCCACTTTCTAATAAATAATCATAACAGTTGTTGTCTTCTACCAAGCTGCTTGCCTGTTGTCCTGTAGTCCATCTCAGCCTTGTGCAGGTCTACAGTTTTGTCCCTGGTGTCCTTAGACAGCTCTTTGGTCTTGCTATGGTGGACAGGTTGGAGTGTGATTGATTGATGTGTGTGAACAGGTGTCTTTTATACAGGTAACCAAGTTCAAACAGGTGCAATTAATACAGGCAAAGAGTGCAGAATAAGAGGGCTTCTTAAAGAAAATTAACAGGTCTGTGTGAGCCAGAATTCTTGCTGGTTGGTAGGGGTTCAACTACTTATTTGCAGCAGTAACATACAAATAAATATTTAAAAAAATCATACACTGTGATTTCCAGATTTTTTTTTTTTTTTTGATTATGTCTCTCACAGTGGACATGCACCTAAGATGAGAATTTCACTCCTCCATGATTTCTAAGTGGGAGAACTTGCAAAATCGCAGGGTGTTCAGATACTTATTTTCCTCACTGTATGTCAGAATTGTTATTCTTGTTTTTCTCTTGGGGTCATCACAGCAGATCTAAGGTGGATCCTGCATGCTGATTTGGCACAAGTTTTACACCGGATGCCCTTCCTGACACAGCTCCACATTGCATGGAAAAATGTGACAGGGGTGACGCCCCTATTCGACAAGGCACCATTCTATTACGATCCCCCACAACCCAGAAAAAGTGCAAAAATGGAATGAAAGGACTGACCCCCAAGTCTATACTTGGCAACCCGCTCAAATACATAAGTAATGCTGCGCCGGCTGCATCCTCGGCCAGACCTGCAACAAACCCTGCTCCTACTTCAAGTTTTTCCCCTGATGGAGCACAGGCAAACAAGTTTCAAGCTGTACTCACTAGTAATACCCCGTTTAAAGATGTTTGAACATGATTGAAGCTGTTAAAACTACGAACACCTGGAAGTGGCCATGTAATGACACAGACTTGGCGAATCAGGATGAAATTTTTGAACAGCTCAAAAATTTTACCCCAATTTCAAAACTGGTGCTGATGATGGCTGTAACTACTGCCTATACCAAGTTTGTTAAAGACGGACAAAACATGAATCAAGAAATTACTATGATGCTTCAAAATGCGTGTCATTGTGCTATTTGGGATGAAACAGGAAGGAATGGTGCTCTGTGGAATAGCCCCATTACATGCAGCTTTCTGCTGTTCAAGATTAAAGTTACGGTATGTGGATTTTATAAACAAGGCAGCAAATTTCATATCTCTCCACTTTTATTTTTTATTTCATTCTGCTTCACTTGAACAAGTTTCTAGCCAATTCTGAACATCCAAAAAGAATAATCAGATCCAACGTCTGTTTCGTTTCGAAAGACCTCAGCCCATATCCACAAAACATCTCAAAGACCTCCTAACATAGCCTAAAATTTCCTGGCAAGGAATCTTATCCTAAGACTGAGCCAGCAGGTGTCTGAGAGCAACTCAGTAAACTGCATGACGTCATCAGCGCGACAGAGACCGCTCACCCAGACGCCGTTTGCATAATCGTCAGAGATTTTAACAAGGGCAACCTAAAGACTGTACTCCCCAAATACTACCAGCATGTGGACATTCCCACCAGGGGTAAAAATATATTGGACCACGCATACAGTAATATCCGTGGCGCTCTGAGGGCAGCACCACGCCCCTCATTTGGCAGCTCTGACCACATCTCTTTGTTCCTGTACCCAGCTTACAGACAGAGACTTAAACAATCGAATCCTGTCACCAGACAGGTGCAGCTATTGTCACCAGAGGTTGAGAGCACTCTGCAGGACTGTTTTGCTAAAACAGACTGGGATGTGTTTAGAACCGCGGCCATCCAGGAGGATTCTTCTGTTAGCGTAGTAGAATATGCTGAGTATGTATCTGGGTATATCAGCACCTGTGTTGAGAACATCATACCCACCATACAAGTCAAGAAGTTCCCCAACCAGAAGCCCTGGATTAATACCGAGGTACTGCGCTTACTGCGTGCTCGCACTGCTGCATTTAAATCTGGCAACGAGGCTGAGCGCAAAGCCGCACAATATAGACTGAAGAAGGCCATAAGAGCGGCCAATAGGCAGCATAGAGAGAAGACAGAGAACTTCTACTCCAATGCTGCCCCAGGAGGATGTGGCAAGGTCTGAACCACATCTCAGACTTCAGAACCGGCTCCAGGACCACCACCATCAGCTCTTCAGACAGCCTCCTGGAAGACCTCAATGTGTTCTACTCACGCTTTGAGAGCTCCACCTCCACCTGTACCACATCCATAGATCATACACACACTTCGGCTGCCCAACCTCCCTCCTCCCCTCTCGTTATCACACCAGCCCAGGTACACAGAGCACTGAGGAGTATTCGGCTCCGGAAAGCTGTTGGCCCGGATAACATACCTGGTCGTGCCCTCAGAGCGTGTGCCAACGAGCTGACTGACGTTCTTACCTCCATCTTCAACCTTTCCCTCAGTCAATGCACTGTTCCCACCTGCTACAAGACCACCACCATCATCCCCCTCCCCAAGAAGAACCCCCCGTCTTGCCTGAATGACTATAGGCCAGTGGCACTCACTCCAATCATTATGAAGTGTTTCGAGAGAGTGGTACTGTCATACATTCAGGGCTGCATACCGGACATCACAGACCCCCTGCAGTACGCTTACAGGCACAACAGGTCAACTTCGGATGCCATTGCCGCCGCCCTGCACGCCTCCCTCTCCCACCTGAAATAAAGACTCTTACATCAGAGTACTTTTCATTGACTACAGCTCTGGCTTTCAACACGGTCATCCCTCACAAACTCACCTACAAATTGTCTGCCCTGGACTCCACCCCACCCTCTGTGACTGGCTTCTGGACTTTCTGACTGGCAGACCACAGTCTGCCAAGATTGGGAATAAGACCTCAGCCAGCATCACCACCAACATCGGTACCCCGCAGGGCTGCGTCCTCAGCCCTATTCTCTACACCCTCTTCACCTACGACTGTGCCGCCTCTCACCCCGACAACACCATCATAAAGTTTGCTGACGACACTGCTGTGATTGGACGCATCACCGGCGGAGACGAAGCAGCTTACAGGAGGGAGGTGGAAGGCCTGGTGACATGGTGTGGAGTCAACAACTCACTCTGAACACAGATAAAACCAAGGAAATGATAGTGGACATGAGGAGGGAGAGGGAACCTCATCAGCCCACTGTCTATCCAAGGCCGCAAGGTGGAGAGAGTGAGCAGCTTTAAATATCTGGGGGTCCACATCAGTAGTGACCTCACTTGGACACTTAACACCACACAGGTGGTAAAGAAGGCTCAGCAGCGGCTGTACTTCCTGAGGAGGCTGAGGAAATTTGGCATGTCACCCAAGATTCTCAGCAACTTCTACAGCTGCATCATTGAGTCCATTCTCACCACCTCGATTACTGCGTGGGTATGGCAGCTCAACGGTGAATGACCGCAAACGCCTGCAGAAAGTAGTGAAGACGCATCAAGATCACGAGGACGCCACTACCATCTCTGCAGAGCATCTACCATCGGAGAGTCCACAATAGAGCTGCCGCCATCATAAAAGACCCTACACATCCCAATACGGACTGTTCACACTGCTGCCTTCAGGACGGAGGTTCAGGAGTGTGAAATGCAAAACCACCCGCTTCAAAAACTCTTTCTACCCCACTGCCATCAGACTGCTGAATGCTGCTAAGGACTGAGCAGACCCCCTGGGGTCACTTCACACTGTTACTGCACCTTACTGTTACTTTACTGTTAACTGTTAATACTTGAATCTTGCTATTTGCACATTATTTCATTTCACTTCATACTGTAACTGCACCTTTATTGTTACTTTACTTTTTAATGCTTAATGCTTTTAATGCTTTTTTTTTAATGCCTATTTTGACTATTATTATAGACACCCGGTGAGAGCAGCAAAGAAGAGAATTTCATTGCACAGGGAAATACGTTTCTTACTGTACATATGACAATAAACCTTTTGAACCTTTGAACCTTGAACTCTGAGCAAGGAGGGGACAGAAACTTTTATCTTTGTGAGGAGGCAGGGTTGACCCTCTTGCTAGGTATGACGCAGTCCTCTGAGAGCTGATTGTTGTCACAGAAAGGGGAGGAGGAATAAAAAATAAATGCTCCGCCCTCCTAGTCATGAATGGACAGTGAAATCAACCGATCACATAACCTGAACTGCATTAAGACGTGTCATTGTGAGGATAACTTAATGTTATGATGATGAAAGCCAGCAAAATTAAATGAATTGTTACACAGCTTGAAAATGTTTGAACGTACCTAATTCACATGCAGAATATCTATATATTAAAAGCATGCATGTGTGAGTTTTTGTATGTTCATTGTGAGTACCTAATATAATTGTAAATAAATTAAAAATACATGCATGGCACAAAATTAAACACATTTCCATTGTGGTCCATTTAAAATCAAATGATAAAATAGAAGTAATAATAAAAGAAAATAATAATAATACCGATAATAATAATAATAACAATATTATCAGTGTGTATATGGCTCACCAATATGCTAAACTGTTATGAAAGTGTAACACAAAGGTAATTTTCAAGTTACATGTTTTATTGCAAACTAGTTTGAAATTGTAGTACACATTCTTCGTAAACCACAAAGCTCAAGATAACTCATTACTATAACTTTAAAATTTCACTTTTCCATATGGAAAAGTGAAATTAATAAGGAGTATGGACCCTTGCGGATGTTATTTTGACGGACAATTCTCAGGTTGTTTTGTAACTTGTTATAATTTTCTTAATACGCGTATCTTTTATACAAATTGACGATGTATATCGGAGAATACATATTTCAAAGTACAATGCCCATCTAAGTGTAAATGTTAGCTGTAGTTTATGCGACTTTTTACCCATCTCCCACTTGGTTTTGACAGAACGGTGGTGTAACGTCCGCAAGGGTCATTTTTAATTTAATTTTTCTGTACTTCTGTCTTTTCCACCATCACCTCTGTTTAAGACACTCCTCGGCTTCCTAAAAGTCCTCCTCCCTACTCTTACCACTTTGGCACATTAGGAGCTCTCTAAAGGCCTAAGGTGCTTTGCGGACAACTTTCATCTTACCAAGGGAAAATTCTAAGAAATGTCTAAGAATTCGAGGAATTCTAAGATTTTTCTTAGAATAACGTCACTTGGAGCTATTTTTAGCCTTAGGCTGCTTTGTGGATATGAGCCCTGTACCCTTACAGCTTCATGGAAAGTCAATCTTTATTCTTTCGGTTGCACATCCGGACACAACGCCAGCTGGCGTGAAAATAGTCAAGCTGGGGTGGATTGTTTAAGTAGCACACAGTTTAATTTTATGCGATTTTCCTACATTGTACCCACTGTTTCAATTCAACAGAAAATAACTCTTGCAAATATACCAGCCCAGTCTCACGCTTTATTGTGTGCCCCTGTCATGAAATGAGTCACATTTTTGTGTTGCAGGTTTTTTTTTACTATTCCTAATCTTACTCCTTCTCCTAACTCTAACCATAACGTAAGTCTCGCCCTTCCCTTACCCCCCCCAGACCCCCCATGTCACCCTGCATTTCGTGCCCCATCACAAAATGAATTTGTGCTCCCGTCCATGATGGTATCACGAATCATAGATTAATTTACTTTTCATTATGTCATCGCGAACTGCGGTGAGATTACGTTGACTGCATCTCTATGGTATAACAAGACGCCCGGCAGCGTGTTTTCACAGCAGTGAGTCACATGATGCGGAAGCAAACCGAAAGTGACATTGCTGCGACTCATAGAATTCATAGATTAGCTTTTGTTTTCACTGCATTTTTCACATATAAAAATACATCATCTTGGAGACACTTTGCTTTCATGGCATCATTTGCCACACCACCTTTCTGAGCACACTGCAGCACACTTGAGTAGCTCCTGAAATTAGCAGCTCTATATACTGAATTAATTTAGAATTGAAAATCGCTTTTGAACCGAATTGTGACCCCATGAATCAGAATCAAAACAAATTGAGAGATACTGAAAAATTCACACCCCTACTGTCCAGCGTATGCTGGAATAGCCTTAATTATAAAACCTGAACAGGCTAATCAGTACAAAATGTGTTGATCTTGGTGTTAATCACCCAATTGAATTGTTTTTTTTTTTCTTTCTTTCTAATAGAATTGACCAGTTCTGCTTTCAATTCCATCAGTTCAGCATATGAAATTTGACAGGACTGCAGAACAGCATTTACATCATTCCTGTGACAAACAGCCCTCTGCATTACAGATGTTCCCACCTGAAACGTGCAGAATCAGTGACTGTCAATTTCAAACCTTGAAAACTGTAAATATTTATTCTCAAACTGGCCTCAGTCCTATTGTGTGTGCACAGATAATTTTCCTTACATATTTAATAATGTTGAGTCTAAATGTAGAACAGGTCAGTGGGATAGGAGTTGAGACCTGGGTTCAATTCCTGGTCACGCGACCAGTGTTTACCTGAACAAGACACTTGATCTACATTGTCTCAGTGCACCCAGCTGTAAATGAGTATCAGCCTTGGTTGGGGAAGTAACCTGCATCAGACTGGTGTCCTATCTGCTTCACGCTATGGACTCCCAGGATAAGTATGGGCACCAATGGGCCTCAGATCCTGTATAGGACTTCTTCATTTGAAATGACTGAGCCTGTTTCTATGGGTGGTGGAAAAACACACATTTAGAGCACCTGCATTTCTGAATGATTGGAATTGAACCTTTTTAAATCCATAGGAATTAAATCTGAGCAGAATTGAAAAATTGGAATTGATTCCGATGTTGTAAATCTGTAACATACTTGTCAATGCACTCTCATTTATATTCTTGTGTTACTGGAGCAGAAGCTGTCAGAATCAGAATTGGCCCACCAGTCAGTTCTGCTGTAACTCAGGTCTGACTCATGACTGAGTACTACGAGGAGGGGGGGCTGCTGTACGAGCAATCACCTCCCATGCACATCAAAGTGGAGTCTCCGGAGGGACCCTTTGGAGGGGGAGTCTCGGAAAACGGCTTCCCCAGGGACGATGAGGACTCAGATGCTAGCTGTGACCAGGGCAGTGGATTACCAGGGGGACTCCCCTTCAACGTGGTAGTGGTGCATCCAAACATCATGGCACCTGGCATGTCCTCAGACGACCTCTTGTCCATTGAACAAAGTAAGTCTGAATAAGGTCACTGCTTGTTTGAAAACTCCTGCTCTATCTGTAAATTCTAAATGCAGCCATTTAACTCAAGTCAAGATACAAATATTAGTTATTGCCTCCGCCAATGAAGTTGGGCTAAGGTTATGTTTTTTCCCCGTTTGTCTGTTTTTAAACAGCCTGGAGTCCACAATTTTTAATATATCGTTATGAAATTTTTACAGAGGATTCATATATCCTGATAGGCAACAACTGATTAAATTTTTAAGGTCAAACTCAGGAAAAATCCTGCACTGTCTGAGGTGCAGAGGCGTGGAAGTCACCAGATGTCAGTGGGTTGGATACACCTACTTTTGGTCTGGTAGCTCCAATGGTTGGCATTTCAAGGGAGTGGCAGTAGCCTTGGCAGACCAGCTCCATCAGTCAATGAGTGTACTATGAGGTTCAGATTTAAGCATTCTCTGGGTGTCTTGTCTGTTGTCTCGGTCTACCCTCTGACTGTGGTGAGACACTTTTTACTTGCAGCTTCACTAAGAGATTGGTAACTGCCACAGAGGGACAGATGGTGATTTAAATACAACCTCTGGCACATACAGGGCTGGCTATAAGGACTGTATTGGTCCTCGTGGATCTTGCAACAGTGGCGAAAAAGGCTCAGTGCTTAATGACGTTGGTCATTAAGTCTGTGGCTACGAGTTGCTGGATCCTGGTTTCAGCAGCCAGAGTGGCACAGATGGACATGATAATGTAATACTACGCCAGGTTGTCTTTTCACCCATATGTCAGTGTGAACACAAGTTCTGACAATTCTTTGTTGTGTTTTTGATCTATTTTGTGAGTATAACCATAACAGGTGATCACCCCACTGCCACTGGTCCACTCTGCAGTTTTTCTTATAATGAAAAAATACTGAAAGACTTTGTCCCTGCCACTGTTGCCAATGTACTTGTTCTTGGGTAGGTAACATCTAGACGTTGCTTTTGTGCAGAATGTTGAGATGACTTGTATTGTGATTTGCTGCTGTATTAAATGAATTTAAAGGAATTTCTGGACTTGGCAATTAGACATGTATTTGTGTGCAGTGACAATCTCATATTCGTAGAGTGATTCACTGATCTTGGCAGTGACGTTCATCTCTTTTGTTTTGTACGCTTTTGAGATAGACTATGTGGAACAGCTTATGGAGTTATGAGGCCCCTGGACAGAAGTGTTTGATGATGCCGATACATTTGCAGGAGAATAAAGGTCCAGGTCTGTAGGATCCTGGTGCTTCCTGTTTTTACTGTATACTTCAGTGACTTTGGTCCTAAGAAGCAGGCCTGCACATAACTGGTACTCATGGTGCTTATGTGTGCTAAAAAGAAATGATGCAGAAAAACACAAGGGAAGCACTTCATAGGAGGAAAGCAATGACAGATTGAAAGTGTACTGTCCTGCTGTGCATCAATGATTTTTAGCACACATGAAACACAATGAGTACCAATTATGTGCACCCTTGCTAATAAGGAGTGAAGGCAGCAACTGGATGTCTTTGACATCAGTTTCTTTTCAGAGGATCCTTGGGTACTGCTAAAATGACTGTGTCAAACAGTTACTTAGGGAGACTCAGATGAGAAGTACAGAACATCAGCAATGACATTTTGGATATACGGTGCGCGTCTGTGGTCATGATCCAGCACACAGGTTCCTCAGTGTTGAAAACGCTGGCAACTTGGGAAAAAACCAAGGGGACGCCCACATTTCACCTGGCTAACAACAGATGGATGATGACTTTTGAGATGTGGGGATGGAATTGGTCCATCTACGGTCTGTCTGTGTGCTAATCATCAAGAAACCAAGACCGTTCCATTGTGTGATCAGTGCAGCAAAGCACAGCACAGGCGCATCCTCCTGGAGCTGACAGCTGTTAATTCAACTGCTGAGGGTTTTTTAAAACATAAATCTATTAGTCTATGAAGTTTTGTCTAAATTGCATTACAAAGCCCACAAATATTCCAGTAATGGTAATGAACAAAAAAAAAAAAAAAAAAACAGCGCATTGACCATGAAAGTGATTCAGTGTTTTTTAATTAATGGTTTATAGCACTTCAGTAGTTATAAATCATTGCTGCTTAAATTTCCTTCAGTTGACAGTTGATGAACAGAAGATTTTTTTCAGGCTGGTTTTATCTTCGCTCAACATCTGTAGTATTTCGTGAACAAAAAAATATAGGTGCAATATTTATTCTTTTTTGGTTCTGTGTACTGCAGTTAAGGACATTTCTTTTTGTCCTTCCTGATTTATTTGTTTGAACTCTTACCATTTTCCTCTGCAGACAGAGCTATGTCAGCTGCACTGGCTGCAGGCGGTGCAGGGAAAAGAAAGAGCCGTTTCAGTGGAGCAGAGCTGGAGGTGTTGGTGTCAGAAGTCACTCGATGTGAAGGCGAACTCTTTGGCCCTGCAGGGAGGCTACGGCGGCGCGAGAGAGAGCGCATCTGGGCAGGAATCCTTGAGAGAGTCAACGCCGTATCCAGAGTCCCACGCACACTTCGTGAGGTGAAGAAACGCTGGGATGACTTGAAGCGGCGCAATGGAGGAAGGCTAGCAGATGCCCGCCACCGCAGCTGTTACTTGCCCTCCAGCAGAAGCGCCTCGATGCTAGGACGACCTTCTCAGGCCAGCCCAAGGCTCCTGCAGTCCAGGCAGAAGCAAAGCAGCAGAACAAAGCCCATCTTCCCGTGCTTCCCTGACTCTGACACAGGTAAGAATTAGTTGTTTCATGCCTCTGATTTTTTTTTTTTTTACCTTGTATGTACACACTAAACCCATCTCTTGCTTTTTTTAATATGCAGTGGGAGTAGAAGGACTGGACAGAGATGGTTTGGATAAAGATGAGGACAATTGTGAGCGTGAGAGAGACTTGGGAGACCCTGACTGTGAAGCAGTAGAGAACACCATGGAGGACAAATTGGGCTTAGGACTGGGCCTGGGCATTGGACCGCCCCCTCCATCAGAACGATGGCTGCCTCCTTCCCCCCTCTACAGTGCGCCTTTTCTCAATGGCAGCCCTCAGCCTAGTAGTCCCCAGCCATCGCTCGGAGCTCAACAAGGTCCTCTCGAAGCCCCGCCACGCAGCTCCTGGCTGGAAGATGAGCTGCGAGGGTAGGGGAAGCAGCAATTCAGCTGGGAAATCGGGTAGAAAAGAGTTTACGGGAATTTGGGGAAGGTTTCAGACAGGTATGAGGACACTTGTTGCATCACAAGAAGCATTAGTGGTCAGTCTACAGCAAAACAATGTCCTCCTGCAAAGGCTATTAGCAGTGCTTGAGGCACAACATCACCGCAGCAGCATCGTGTACAACATGTGCAATCATTCACAAACATCTCAACAGCACGTACAACCACAGGCAGCACAGCAGCAGCTTCAGCAGCACATAGAGGCGCAGCAGCAGCGGATTGAACCATCACACAAACGCAGCAGCAGCAGCAACAACAACCCACCGCAGGTACTGCAGCAACAATCACAACAGCACCAAACTCAAATGCAGCAGCCGCAAATTACCCAGCATTCAAATAGTCAGTCACCTGTAGCAGTTGCTCCAGCATCCCTGTTCTACACTGCACTTTCTCCCATGACCATCCTACTGGCATGAATGGAAGTGTGCAGAGGCCACGGCGAGGACGAGCTGTCGATCACAGGCGCAGGAGACGGCGCTGAGACAAATGAAAGTATGTGTGTGAAATAATTCTTAAAAAAGTGATAATTAATGCTCTTTTCTATTGACAGTGTTTAAATGTAAATAAGGACTGAATTATGACATATACTGTCGTATTTTCTACTTCAAGTAGACTGCATCCAATTAAAAGGGACACTGCATGATACGCAAGTGACAACAAACGTGTCAGCGACTGCTGTCGGTCAAACAAAAGTTTGAAACCCTTCCGCACTCCAAAACGGATTGAATTAGGCACTGCAAGATAATCATTAAAACTAAGTTAATAACATTTAGATGCTGGTTTGTGTAGATACAGATAATGTTGATTTAAAAATGGAAGTTAAAAAGCCTATATTTTTTGTTGTGATCACTTAACATGGTAAATTTAAAGGGGTCATATTGTGTAAATTATTTATTTTTTAAATAAACTCTTTACCATTAAAATTAATGAACACCTTCAACATCTCAAAATGCTATGCCTTTGCCATGACCCTCGTATCAGTAAACCTGGGCCTCAAACAGGTCATCCGGTGATGGTTGTTCTTTTCTGAGCAATTATTTGGTCTAAAGCAGCTCTTATACAGTATAAGTATTTGTAGGCAAGAGACTGAATGATGCACCCTCTCCAAATGTAGAGCCCCCTTGTAGCCAGCAGTCGCTTCTTTCCAACAGGAGAAGACAAGTCATTTCTTGGCTTCAATGTCTGTGGTGAAGTGTAATAGGTTGCTGAAAAGTATAATATGACCCCTTTATTAAGACTCTTCAATAATATGGACAACTTCATGTCAAATTGTTAAAAATAACTTCAGGATTGCCTCGTTAACTTCTTCCTTCAATAAAGATTGGAGTGACAGGAAAAGTCATCACATGAGAAGGAAGTGGCCTTAACCTTAGCTGGATTCTTTATAAATAGTCTTGCGCTAAAAGATGGGAACTTCCAGGAAATCCATTGCTATAGAAGGTAATGACTTCTTTCATAAGATTCTCAGAGCTCCGTCTGCAGAATACTGTAGGCTCTGATTTTTAATATGTATGCCATTGTACTTGGTTTGCAGCAAAGCTGCAATTCTGATGATGCTCTTACTAGCTCAGTAACTGTCTAATACTCTAAATACACTAATTACATTGTCCTAAAGTTCTTGTAATCTGCATTTACTAACGTATATTGTAGAATTGTACAGCAGTATTGTAATTACCTGCTAACGTACTGTATGCTTGTGCTTTGTTTTTTAAGGTTTCACGGTACATTTTTCCCCCAACTTTAGTGTGGGCAATAAAGACTGTGCTCTTCTGTTTGGTGCATTTGGGAAACAAATGATACATTTTACAGTATTACACTTGTTTTGTTGATATAAATGAAGTGGCCCTATGGGTTTTTGTCAGACACATTGCAGTATAGGATTCTGATTTTCATCCAAATGTCTCTGGTGAAATTTTAAAATACACAGTAAGTGTGTAGGGCTATGTTTCATAATCCTGCATGTCATATGGTGGCTGTGTTTGTAGGTAGTTGCAAGGAAACAACATATGTCCATCATCTGTGTGGTTTTGCACACGCTATATTTTACAAATAGCTACTGTTCTGATTAAATGTAATTAAACTTTAATAAAAGTCCACATGGACTACAAACAAATGTAGCCAGTCACTTGTGGATGTGTCACATTGAACATAAGTTTATCAGTGGATTTATATCAGGGGAATTCAATATTGTGACTACGTTGAGGAGATAGTAAACATGCAGAAGTGTTAGAAAAGATCTCCGTCTACAGAAAAAGATGTAAGTTTTGTTTTGTCTTCAGTATTTTTCACATGATATACATACACACGATGTCCAGTCAGCAGTAATATTAACAGAGATGAGGGGGAAAAATAAATCAGACCTAGGGTTTGAAAATGAAAGAAACTGACAAGTAACTTCAAGTACCTGCTGCAATTTTGTTTATTACAATTATTATTTTTAACTATGTATGTAATGATGATTATTCTCCGCAATCATCCCAGACATGTCCAGAAGGTGACAGACAAGCACGTTATATTGCATAAGCAAAACTGTTACTTTGTGAACTGATCTGATGCATAAAAGTTCACCAAATGTTAACTAGTTCATATTCAGTATATCACCTTTTAATCTGGAGATAAGATAATTGCATTATTATTTTTGATTTAGTTTGTTAACCTCGAGGGGATGGAGTCTGTTTCAGCTGCATTTTACAAGAACAAACAAAATGATTTTTCTAAACTGTAGTAAAGTGATTTACAGGAAATCATGTTCATACACTTTTGCTTTCATTTAATAATTTACTAGAAAATGTAAAACTACAGTTAATATAATTGATTTGACACCATTACAGGACTAGTGCTTGAATTTCAATATTAATATACTCGTCTGTAACAAAATGCATGAATTAATCTGGAAATTAAACCTAATTCTTCATAAAAGATGAGCCAGCACAACTAGTTTCCATTTACCTTTTACAGGTAATATAGTTTGGGTTTCATATGAAATCTCAAAGTCCACAAAAAAAATTTTTAACAGTTCATATATAAATTTTCCTGCTATAAGCTAAATTTGGACTCCTGTTTAATCAGCACAGCAAGTAAGATAGTTTGTGCGCTCGGTGACAGACCTGTACAGTATGTCAGACAAACTGCGATGTCGGACATGGTCACCAACAGCTCATTTCCATTTAAGGCACAGGAACAGCTCGTTAGAGACTTGAGAATGACTCCTGCCGCACCAATGTGTGGTCGACTGCCACATCCTGCCAACAGTGACAATTGGAACTAAGCTAATATTTGTGGATTCGGTAATAATTGAACTTCAACACTTTATCTTATGAATTCTACACTCTACCAGACTACCCAAATGGTAATCCTCACTAGCTAAACCAGTAAGAACATATTTCACTCTGGATCGCACTTTGTTACACCATACTGTAATGTGAGAAACCATTTGTCATCTGTTCCTCCCAGGTCATAGGCCCATTCTCCACCAAACCTTGAATTGTGGAATGAGGGAGAACGTGAAATTGCCCTTAAAGGGTTTGTTTTGGCAAAAGTCAAGATTGTTGGGGTGGGGCACAAGCCAAAATTCAGATTTTCTGATATCCTCCAAACCCATTAGACATGCATGTGGGCTCTGGAATTGCCCAGGTCAGACACTAGGGTCAAACCTCATTTTTTAAAAATTCTGATTTGCACCTTTGCACACATAATGAAGATAGGTTCTGGAATTGCAAATTTGCCAAAGGTCATCATTAGGATCAAGGCCATGTCTGTGTCAGTTGGCACACTCCTCCCAGGCCCTATTGCTGGTTTCTACAAAAACATGGTTGTATTTTAAGGCTAATGTCCTGATTATTATTCTCCCCTCTGTACTGGGAAGGGTTTAGGGATAGGACCAGGGTCTGTGGCAATAAAAACAGTGTAAGGAAAATTGTTGAAGGATAAAGGTGACCCTTGATCGTAAATAATTCATTTAGCAGATGCCAAGGAATTTGATTTGAACTCTACAGGGACCAAATGTCCACCACCAGGTGGATCCCAGAATTATCTTTGGCAGGGTCAAACTCTGGTCAACCATCTGGGTGAAGGGCACAGTCCCTGGGGTCAAGATGTCCGATTGCCGTAACCTTATGGTCTGCAGGTATGAGCCGTAAAAATAGACCTAATCTAGTTCCCCTTATTTTTAGACAAGAGTATCAGCAGACCGTCAGCTCTAATGAGTACTACTCTAGTTTGGTTGAATGGTAAGGTAGATGGTAAATAAATATTTCCCAAAAGTCTATGGACCGTTTATTTTGAAAAGCCTCGTTCCTGGCTCAGGGTGTCTAGCCTGATCCTGTCTGGCTCTGGACAGGGGGTGCATGGGTGAAACATGGCCGCCGTAGACCCGTCGGAGTCTCCGAAAACGACAGAAATCCCCCGTGGGGGAGGTGAATCATTCGTGGAGAAGACTAAGCCGTGCCGGCCGGGATGCGACTTAAACGAAACGGACAAATCGGCGCCAGAAAGCGCGGAGAGCCCCGGCGGTGAGCGTCAGGCGGCGCTGGCAAAAGACGGCGGCTGTGGTTGCCAGCCATTCTGAGGTTAGTGTCGAGCCCGGTGCTGCAGCTGACAAAACCACACCGGAGGACCCGACATCGAGGGAAAAAAACCCTGCCCCCCAACGCCGAGCATCCGGCAGCGAGCAGCGGTCTTTCGACTGGTCCGAATCCGAAGACGACGAGGAAGACGAGGCGAACAACCACAGACGGGAGAAAATGAGAAGCGTGGTATGCTATGTTGTTAATGTATTTAACGCTTAGCTTTAGCCTCCAGGCTAGCGTTAGCTGGAGCTATCACTACCGGTTCAGTACACACCGTCGGTAATTTCCTTAAAACAAACACACTGCCCCCCTCACTTACTGCGAACAACCTCTTGTGTCTGTTGACACCAAGACAGAAACGTTTACCTCGCCCACTGCCATTAGCGGCCAGATCAGTGTATTCTGCAGGCTTTATTGTTGCACCACAGGGTTCACATCCTACACTCACTGGCCCCTTCATTAGGGACACCTTACTGGTTCTGGGTTGGATCTCTTTTTCTTCTTCTTCTTTTTTTTTTTTAAGCCTTCAGAGACCTGCCTTAATTATCCTGGAAAGCTGGTGGAAATATCCCTCAATGATTTGGGTTTATATGAACATGACAGCACACACTGTTACGCCACCATAACACTGAACTGTTGTTGCAAGGTACAATAGATTTGCATTTTCACATTGCACCAAATTCTGACTGTAGAAGTATAATGTTGTAGTGGGAATCAAAGACATTTCAAACCACCCACTGTTTTTCCAATCTTCCATTGTCTTATTTGGTGAACATGTGGCCTCAATTTACAGTTTATCACACTTGACATCAGAAAAAAGTGATGTGGGAGGTCGGTTTTTTATTTATTTTTATTTTTATTTTATTTTTTTAGAAACTGGTTCATTCAACGTCATTTCAAAGTTGAAAAACGACACATACAGCACCTGCATACAAAGTGAGGAACTGAAAATATCAACTATTTTTAAAATAAATCTTGTTTCCATGAATACAGTCATTGTACTACACACTAGCAGCGTGATAAACATGCATACAATGTGTAAGTGAGATGGAGCAACTGACTGTGAGGTTGTCAGTGACAAGACGCAAGTTCCAGGTCCGGCTCGGTAAACTTGGCCGATCTTCGTCCAAAGCATACTTGCCACCTAACGGACTTGCCAGTTCTTGCACCAGCTGTACCACCATCAGTGAAATTCGCCAAAATAAAATATAATTTATAAAAGTGGATGCGAGACGATTTTGGCATGCAGCCGGGAATGATAGAAATAGAATTCAGGGGTTGAAATACATTTTTAACCTACTTGCAACTGGTGCTAGTAACAAAAAAATTACTTGCCCAAAAAAAAAAGTTACTTGCACAACCAAAAGTCAGTCTTATATCAACCTTAAAACTCCTCTGATGTGTCAGACTCTTAATTCCTCTCTGGGGAGGGTTTGCCGCCGTTGCTGCTGCTGCTGCTGCTGCTCTCCCCTCAGTTTTTTTTTTTTCACGTGCAAGCGCGAATGAATCGTCCATGAAGATTATTCTATTTATTAACTACACACGTATAATAAAACAAATGGTGACTGGTTTATAACACAATTATGACAGAGTTTCAGGGGAGAGAGAGCGAGGAACTACAGAGCCCTGGAAGTGTCATCGCAAAATGTTTTGCATGTGGAGAGAATGTGAGCACATTTTATTATATCATGCGCACGTTTTATGATATTGTGCGCCTCGTTTTAAGCATCGTTTGAGTAAACAAGGGCACGATCTACTTAAACGTGGCCACAATTTGTAAAACGTACATTCAGTATTGTCTTGACACATAAATGCTGACTATTAGTCAACAACCCAGGAGACAGTGTCATACATTTCCCATTAGAAATGGATCTGGTCAGGGTATATCGTCTCGGTTGGCGCACAAGGACATACAGAGAACTCCAGCTGCCCAGCATGGCATCATCTGGAGTTTAAAGCACATAAAAAGTATGCTGAGGTTGAAGCGTCGTGAAGATGACAATTTATGTCATATTATGAAGTGCATTTTGACAACAAAGGAAAACATGCGCATGTTTTATTAATTTGAGGGCTCAATTGAAGGAAAAACGTGTGCATGTTTTATATTCGTGTGCTCGATTAAAGGAAAACGTGCGCACAAATTATCATGGCCAGAAAAAAATATCACTTTAGGTGACGTCTCCTGGGTTCCATAAAGGAACCGCAGAGACACCACGTTTTTTTTCACGTGCGCGCGCGAACTAATCGTCCGTGAAGATAATTTTATTACTACACAGATGTATAATAAACAAATGGTGACTGGTTTACACAATGAGGACAGAGTTTAAGGGGAGAGAGAGCGAGAGGAACCGCAGCCAGCCAGTTTTTTTTTCTTTTTTGTTTACATGTGCGCGCGCGAACACAACAAATGGAGCACAGCAACTCGCTCCGTGTGTCTGAGTCATAAAATGCAGGGAAGACGAAGACAACACACTGGGAATTGTTTTTTCCTTATTTATTCCTTTATTGGTTCATTCTACTGGTGCTTATAGTTGCTAAAACTTGGATAAGTTACTTGCACTAGTAAGTGCAGTATAAAATTACGTGCACCGCTCAAATAATACGTGCACAACTAGCACATGCACGTACTATTTCGAGCCCTGTATATAAAACAAAACTTGTCCTCTGCATTTAACCCATCCGAATTACAGTTAGACACAATTTAACCAGTAGGAGTAGTGGTGGATAAACTAATGTCTTTTTTTATGGGTGTTATTAATTGATGGACGTGGCGCCTGGTGTGGTCTTCTTCTGCTGCAGTCAAACTCCTTCAAAGCTTCAGTGTGTTGTTACAAGCGGTTACTTGAGTTACTCATGCCTTGTGTATCACCTTGAATCAATGTGACCATTCTTCTTTGACCTTCACTATAAACCTTATATTTCCACCAGTATCAGGTCAGCTTGCATCACCTACTAACTCGTAGCACATGCTTGATCAACTCATTAGCACCATGGCCAAATCGTAGCACCTTTCAAATTGGCAAGCAGACTTGGTGTGTTACAGCTGTTTGGTTTTATTTGTTTGCTTGGTGTCGATTTGTGCCGGTAATTTTTTAAAGTCAGTTAGCGTAATAGCAGGCTAACACTTGTTTAGTGTGGCGTTGTGAGTAGATCCTATCCAAATGTTCTGCTGCATAGATATACATTAGATATTGAATTTGATGAGCAGCATACCCAATGATCTGGCACAGATCTGACAACTTGCTTCTGACGGATTGTTTGTTGCTGTGACGCCACTCTGAACTTCACACGGTTGTATACACTTCTTTTATTTCTGTTTAGCACTCTTCTGGTTATTAATTGTATCTACTCTGAATGTTATTTAACAGTCCTGTTGTGAATCGCTAGCAGTTAGCATTCGCTAGCGGTTAGCTTTCGCTAGCTAGGTCGACCTCTCTCCTTCCCCCGTCGTACTTTTTATAGCTGTTTCTTTTCTACCCGTTTAATACTCTGTTCGTTTTCAGTCGAACTGCTGTAAATTTTAAGTAATTATTTTACTCCTGTGTAAAATCTTAGGAGCGGCTAGCATTTTTGCTAGCGGTTAGCTTGCATTAGCTATTTCGGACCCCCGTCATCATTTTTTTTTCTTTTATTTTTTACACTCGTGTTAGTTAATTAACTGTTTAGTGTATTTATAGCTGCTGCTTTTTTTTTTTTACCTGTTTAATACTTCTGCTAGTTTTTCAGTGTGCAATAAATTTATTTGCGTCTGTGCGAGTCTTAGGAGTGGTTAGCTTATACATTATTGGTTAGCTCGTGTTTGCTTGGCTACATTCTTGAATTTCTTAGTGCACAAGGTACACTACTAATTCTACTTTACACCCTCCGTAAATCCTGCGTGATGTTGGAAGATAGGGTGTCTCTCTTAGAGAGCCGTGTCCATAAGGTAGAGTAGCTTCTTAGCTCAGTGGAGTTAGACGTTACGGGCACTCCAGATGAGGTTAGTGTTGGGGCCGGCTAGCGGCTCATTAGCATCAGCTTAGAAACGCCGGCTGTGGAGGACAGCTTTCGGACTGGCTAGGCGGAGGAAGCCCCGTAGGGCTTGGTGCCCGGTTGTGGCACCCCGATCACACTCGCCAGTGCGAACTGTGAATCGGTTCTCCCCCTTGGATTTGCCTGATGTGAATTCTCTGAGCCCACAAGTGACTTCCACTCCTGTCCTCCAGGCCGAAACACCGGACTTTAGTGATAGGGGATTCTATCACCCGCGAAGTCAGGTTACAGACGCCGGCTGATGTTAAATGTATTCCTGGGGCCAGAGCTCCCGACATTGCATCTCATCTTAGGGTGCTGACTCTGCAGAAGGGAAGAGAGATGAAGGAACATGACATGAGATATAGTCACATAGTTATTCACGTTGGCACCAATGATATCAGGATGAAGCAGTCAAAGGTCACAAAAATGGACATAGAGAGGACTTGTGACCTTGCCAGAAAGATGTGTTGGCATCGATTAATAGTCTCTGGTCCCCTCCCCTCCCGGGGTACTGATGAGGCGTTTAGCAGGCTGACATCGTTAAATAGGTGGGTGGCGCAGTTTTGTAGACAGCAAGGCTTTAGCTTTATTGATAACTGGCCTTCGTTCTGGGGCTGCCGTGGCCTGCTGATGCCGGATGGCCTCCACCCTACTGGGGAAGGCGCCACCATCTTGTCTGCGAACATAGATAGAGCTCCACAGGGAGGGTAACATTAGGAATCTACAGCAGGCCACGAGGCCACGGAGCAGGTGATTGGAGACCCTGCAAGGCTTATGACAAATGTGGCTGTGGAATCCATTAGCTTAGCGGGGAATTTAGTGCAGAAAATACACTATGGTGATAGTGCAGTTTATTTGCCAGGGAGGGAATTTCAACAAGTTGAGACTGTGGCCTGCTTCCGTAGTCATGTCCATAAAAATCATAGAGGGATATGCTTTCCAAACTTAATACCCATTACTATATTGGATGATGTTGAAATTGAGGATGGCCCAGTGGTTGTTCCAGCAATAGCAAAGATTTCGTGTCTGCTACCTACAACGCGCGTGGAATGTCTCAAACCTAAACCTACTTCTAGGCATCTTATATATGCTACTCTGGAACCTCCCCTAAACCAAAACAGTTCAACTGTCAACCCCACTGAGGTCCTTAGACTGGGTCTCATTAACATAAGATCAATGTCCTCAAATCATTGTTGATCAATGATCTAATTATTGATCATCACTTAGATATGATTGGGCTATGTGAAACCTGGCCTAAACCAACAACTGTCCTCCCCTTAAATGAGGCCTGCCCACCAGCATATACATTTAGTCAGGTCCCTCGTGATGCGAAGCAAGGCGGGGGTGTTGCTCTTATTTGTGAATCTAGTTTAGCTTATTAGCTGTTGGGGGTTACAAATATCACTCTTTGAGCATCTGATTCTCCGCTCTGCTCAGGATATTACACATTGCCAAGGTCAGAAGAATAAAAATCAGTCATATTACTTTGTCACTGTATATAGGCCTCCTGGCCCATATTCTGAATTCTTAGATGAATTTTGTGCGTTCATCTCTAATTTGTCAACTAGTGTAGATAACATTCTGATCATTGGTGACTTTAACATTCATATAAATAAGCCTTCTGATCCCCTCTGCAATTACTTATGGAAATTGTGGATGCATTAGGATTTTGGCAATGCATTCAGGGTTCGACGCACATTAGTGGAAATACCCTGGATCTGGTTCTCGCACGTGGTATTGCTGTCACGAATATTGACATCATGCCTCTTACATCAGTGGTGTCTGATCACTCACTTATTAAGTTACGGTTTCACTGCCGTGTTTAGTGGAACAACAACCTTATATATCATTACGGCGATGCATTAACTCCTCAACTAAGACTGAACTCGAAGCTAGACTGCCTGATGTCTTAGCTTCACATTTGACAATACCCAGTCAGTAGACAGACTTGTGGATAGTTTAAAATCAGTGCTCAAAACTACACTCAACATGATTTCACCACCTGTGTTAAAACTGCGCTCCCCAAATCACAGTCACCTTGGTTCAATGATTATTATTATTATTATTATTATTATTATTATTATTATTATTGGCTACAAAGCGGACTTACTACTCTGATTTGATCAACAAAAACAAGCATAACTCAAAGTTCTTGTTCGACACGGTGGCAACACTTATGCATGGACAACCACCTGTAGTTCGCTGTCCTTTTACAGCACAAGATTTCCTGGAATACTTTGGGAAGAAAATAGAAGACATCAGGTTAAACATATCCCAGCATGCCTTAACCCAGCCACTACACCCTGCTATTGAGGTGGGTGCCACTACTGAGGTATTACCTAGATTTACAGAATTTGATAGTATCTCACTCGGCATGCTGACAAAACTCGTAATGTCAACAAAAAGCACAACCTGTTTATTTGATCCTATACCAACAAAACTGTGTAAGGACCTGTGGCCCACTCTTGGGCCGACTGTGCTGGAAATTATTAATCTTTCTTTAACTTCTGGATCTGTTCCTAAATTTTTCAAATCTGCAGTGATTAAACCATTACTTAAGAAACCTAATCTTGACCCTAGTGTACTGAAAAACTATCGGCCGATATCAAATCTATCATTTCTCTCTAAAATTCTGGAAAAGTGGTGTCATGGCAGCTCGTAGACTATCTTACTGAGAATAATCTCTTTGAGCCACTGCAGTCTGCTTTTAGAAAATATCATTCCACAGAGACGGCTCTCACTAAAGTGGTGAATGATCTTCTGCTTACAGTGGATTCGGACACCACTATGGTTCTGTTGCTATTAGATCTCAGTGCTGCATTTGATACAGTGGATCATCATATTCTACTTGATAGGCTGGAAAATCATTTTGGGATTACTGGGAGTGCCCTTGCATGGCTGTAACACTACCTCTAACCTTAGTGACATGAAATTTGGGGTTCCACAGGGGTCTGTCTTAGGCCCCCTGCTTTTCTCCCTTTATATAGCACCCCTTGGGCACATATTGCGGCATTTTGGGATTACCTTTCACTGCTATGCAGATGATACTCAGTTATATATGCCAATAACTGCTGGTAATCTCGTTCACATAAAATCCTTAGAAGATTGCCTTGCAGCAGTGAGAAGTTGGATGTCAAGAAACTTCCTACTTTAAACTCTGATAAGACTGAAATGATAGTTCTTGGTCCAGTGAGACATCGGCATCAATTTGACCAGTTACGCTCAGCCTCGGCTTGTGTGTCATACATCACACTGACAAAGTGAGGAACCTTGGGGTAATTTTTGATCCTTCGTTGTCTTTGGCCGCCACATTAGAAATATTACGAGGACTGCTTTCTTCCACCTGCGAAATATAGCGAAGATTCGTCCCATCCTGTCTGTGGCTGATGCTGAGACCCTGATCCATGCATTTATCTCTTCTAGATTGGACTACTGCAATGTTCTATTTCTGGTTTACTGCAGTACAGCATTAGGGGTCTCCAATTGGTTCAAAATGCTGCAGCCAGACTTTTGACACGAAGCAGAAAGTACAACCACATTACACCCATTTTGGCATGCCTTCACTGGCTTCCTGTCCCAGTGAGATCAGATTTTAAGGTTCTGCTACTAACCTATAAAATTATTCATGGACTGGCACCTCCCTACCTAGCTGACCTAATTAAAACTTACGTACCGGCCCGGGCTTTACGTTCTCAGGGTGCAGGACTACTTTGTGTCCCTAAGGTGACTAATAAGTCTGCGGGTCACAGAGCTTTCTCTTATCGTGCCCCTGTTCTGTGGAATGATCTCCCTGCGTCAATAAAACAGTCAGATTCTGTGGAGATGTTCAAGTCCAGACTTAAGACGCATTTATTTTCCCTTTCATATTGCTAGCATACTGGTACAGTTTTGTTTTACCTAAATTATGGGTCTTTTAGTAAAGTTTAGGGCTAGCGGCTGGCGATCACCTTAGTATTTCTCTGTTTTCTTGTTGTTTAATGCTGGCAAATTATACGAGGGCTGTCAATAAAGTATAGGTCCTTTTATTTTTTCAAAAACTATATGGATTTCATTCATATGATTTACGTCAGACATGCTTGAACCCTCGTGCGCATGCGTGAGTTTTTCCACGCCTGTCGGTGACGTCATTCATCTGTGAGCACTCCTTGTGGGAGGAGTCGTCCAGCCCCTCGTCGGATTTTCATTGTCTGAGAAGTTGCTGAGAGACTGGCGCTTTGTTTGATCAAAATTTTTTCTAAACCTGTGAGGCACATCGAAGTGGACATGGTTCGAAAAATTAAGCTGGTTTTCGGTGAAAATTTTAACGGCTGATGAGAGATTTTGAGGCGATACTGTCACTTTAAGGACTTCCCATGGAGCGGGACGTCACGCAGCGCTCCCAGGCGCCGTCTTCAGCCTGTTTCAAGCTGAAAACCTCCACATTTCAGGCTCTATTGATCCAGGACGTCGTGAGAGAACAGAGAAGTTTCAGAAGAAGTCGGTTTCAGCATTTTATCCGGATATTCCGCTGTTAAAGACGTGCGGACGGGTCCGCGTGTCGGGACGCAGCCGGCGTGGTGCGGCGGCACAGGAAAAACACCTCCGTGTTGATAACCATTTGTAAAATCCAGGCGGCTTTTGATGGCTTTCAGTGGAATGAGTATCTCAGAAATTGTTTAACAGCTGGGCATGTTCCAACTTGTCCTTAAGGCTTCCAACAGAGGTGTTTTTCCAGTGGCGGAGCGTCACGGCGGCTGCGAGCTGACGCTGCAATCGTCAGAAAAACAATTCCTGTCCAAAACAAGACCTCTGTGACTTGTGTTGGACTTGTCATTTTGGATATTGGAATGACCTCACACTTCTGCTTCTCTCTAGCTGGAGGCAGTGTTGGTACTTTTGTCTGCCTTTTGTCCTCAGAGACCACCCCACATGGATCCTAATTGACTTAGGTTGTGCGTTTCCACTAATGATAAAGGAGAAAGAGTGTTTTGTTTTTCCTCTGCTTCTCCTGCCCGAAGACAGTGCTGAATGAGGAAATGAGGCTTTTTTTTCCTCCTGCGCTTTCTGCAAATATGTGCACCAAATATGACCATAAAATTCCTGAAAAAAAAATCACAGAAAATATCACTCATTTTATATATATATATATATATATATATATATATATATATATATATATATATACACACATACACACACACACACATAGTGAAACCTCAGTTTTAGAACATAATTGGTTCCTAAATGTTGTTCTTAAACCAAAACCAATTTTCCCATAAGAAACGGTGTACAATGGATTAGGCTCCATTTCCAACAAAAAAATAAAAAAACATTAGTTTATCATCTCCACCCGCATGTTGAAATCGGCCCACATCAATTTTTTAATTTTTTATTTTTGGCTAATTTAATTGACGGCAGTACAAGTGATGCAAGAACTGGCACATCCACTAGGTGGCGAGTATGCTTTGCCCGACAACGGCCGAAGTTTACCGAGCTGGGCCCGAAACTTGTCATTTGTTGTCATTGACACACAGTTGCACAGTCTCACTCACACACAATATGCATGTTTGTCACGCTACTAGCATGTAGTACACTGATTGTATTCAACATGGAAACAAGATTTATTTTAAAAATAGCTGATATTTTCAGTCCCTTACTTGGAATGCAGGTGCTGTATGTTTTGTTTTTCAGGTTTGAAATGATGTTGTATGCACCTGTTTCTAAGAGGAAAAAAAAATCCGCCTGCCCTTGCCACTTTTTTTCTGATGTCAAGGATGGTAAACTTTTTTTTTTTTTTTTTTTTTTAATGGGACCTTAATCTGTTCTTGGCCCCAAAAAGAACACTGTTTTTTATCTTTTCAATACCATTTCATGCATAAAAGGCAGACAAAATACAAAGAATATGCATAGTATCTTGTACAAAATACTGTACAGCAATTATAATGAAATAGACAATTTAATTTCACCTTACCTGTACAGAAGAGACTTGCTGGTGAAGGGGATGGATGTTACTTTCCGTTAGGACATTTTCACTCCACACCATCTTTTTCTCTCCCTGAAAAATAAACATTGTGCTGTTCAAAAAGGATTTCAGACAAGATTGTGACTTTTTTATTATTAATCTGGACTTTCTTTCATTGGAAAAAGATGCCATGGCTTTGAATTGATTTACAGGAATTTATACAAGAATGTGACTTTTTTACTATACGGTATGTTATTGATATTTTACAGTGATTTTAAAAATATTCTGCAAGTTTTGCTGTGGTTTTTGAAACGCTTTAACAGTCTTTTCAGTCTTCATGAATTTCATGTACTTTCATTGTTCCGAGTTAATGCATAATTTGGTTTACAGTTAAAAGAAAAATCAGTCCAGGTCCTACTTCCACATCATATTCTGTTATTTCAACATTATCATTGACAGTTCAAATGAAAAGTTGAATCTAGGATGATTTAAATAGGCACTTTTGAGATTTTTCTTCCAGGAGATGGTGAAAATCTATCATTAGATACAGGGCTACGTCCCCCAGACCCCCTGAAAATTTTCTACTGATTTCACAATTTGCATTTCACAGCCCTGGCTTACCATGTTGGTGGCATTCTCTGCTTTAACTGGAATGTGGACTGACATCATACAGGGATAGTGACTCAACACAAATGTGTATCACTACGCTTTAGCTTTTAGGTTCATATTTCAGAAGAAAAAGGCAAATTCACCAGTTCCATTTATGGTTCTAAAGTTTCTGGATTAAATGCCATTTCTGGAGTATAAGTCACCTGTTTTTTTATTATTATTATTATAATCGCTTGTACTCATGAACGAGATCGCGAGTACAAGCGGCCGAGATGAGTTTCCTCCGCAGGGTGGCTGGGCGCTCCCTTAGAGATAGGGTGAGGAGCTCGGAGTCGAGCCGCTGCTCCTCCACATCGAAAAGGAGGAGGTTGAGGTGGCTCGGGCATCTTTTCCGGATGCCCCCTAGACGCCTCGCTGGAGAGGTGTTCTGGGCACGTCCCATTGGGAGGAGGCCCCGGGGAAGACCCAGGACACGCTGGAGGGACTACATCTTTCGGCTGGCTTGGGAACGCCTTGGGGTTCCCCCGGAGGAGCTGGGGGAGGTGTGTGTGGATCGGGAGGTCTGGGCGGCTTTGCTTGAGCTGTTGCCCCCGCGACCCAACCCCGGATAAAGCGGAAGAAAATGGATGGATGGAAATGGATGGATTATTTACTAGTTTGCGAGGTCCTGCGATTTATAGTTCAGTGCGACATATGACCACAGAATTTCTTTACACTTGAAATGAGAAACACACCACTAAAATGCCTTTTTGTTTAAAAAACAAAACAAATCAAAACTGCACCATAAAAATGCAGAGGAACAGATGTTCGTGTGTGTGTGAGCAGTTACAGTGCAAACAAACAGGCATTAATTTCCACAGCAGAGTAACAATGTAAACAGGAGACAGATAAATGCTGCTGTGAACTGATTTAAAACTGAACTTACTGTATGCGTGTTGTCACTTTGGAAAATGTTTCACATAGAACCGTAATCCAACATAGGTCAGCGCTGGTCTCAAAAGGTCTGTGTGATAATCCGCCCTTAATTATTAAATGAGGAAAAGTCACAAACAGCTGACTGCACTCTGGAAAGAGACTCAAATAAAACTCTGTTTTTAGATCACAAAACAGGGCCCCAGTGGTTCTGTAGCTGGGAAGAGCCATAAAAAGTATCCCGTGCGAGTCCAGAGGGAACAACCACCTGCGTAGTGGGTCCACTGGCCCATGCCTTCCGCCAGTGGGAGAGAGGGAGGGCAGTGGGGTAACTGCTTCCGCAGCCACGGCACCGCTTCTCACCCCAACAATCTTAGTCCTAAAGCTATGATGTGGATCTTGGTATGTGACTGTGGTGCCAAATTTATCTCAACATGCCTATCTTCAGGAAGGGGATATCGAATAACAGGAATGACCGGTGTCGCGGACCGAACGGTCCGCCCTGCCTCCACTGCGAATGTGTCATTTCGGAGTTCAGCAGCTTGTCTGAGACAGACTCTCTTCACCCAAAGTGATCAAATGGATTAATGGGATTATTAACCATCAGATGACGAGGTAAAACCTCTTAAATCATTCGAAGGTCAGTTTTAAGCAGAAACAAGGCGAAACTCACTGAGGCTTTGAAATGACTGATGCGCAGTGAACGCATCAGGTAGTAGCTCCTGTAGCTGTGGTGCTCTGATCGCTTCCTCCGTCTTTTATGATGAAATAATGCTGAATTTATGTCGAAATGATTGTTGTACAAAAGCTTCAGATATCTGTCGCTGAGACAGATGATGACTGCAGTTTGAAGCAGAAATGAGGTGATAATTGGTGAACCGCGGCTGATGACGCATGCGCAGTGAAGGCAGGGCGGACCGATTTTTAGGGGGGACCGTTCGGTTGGCGACACCGGAATAAGATCAAGTAAGAAACAAAGAAAACAAATGTTTGTCCTGAGGAAACACCGTAAAAAATTTTTTACTGGAAGACACACTTTTGAATGAAGGTGGACTTTTTCTTTTTCTCTATTTGGAAGAAACCTTATTTGAAAGCATAGGGACAGCTCTTTAACAAGAATAAGAAAATGAATGTTTATTTTCTAAATTTACTTTTAAAAAAAAGTTACCTTTGCACGTTCTCCTCACATATCATCTGTTTGCGCTGGTAACAAAAACATTAATTAGATCTTAGTTTCTGATGGCTAAAGCAATGTTTGTGTTGTAAATATATAAATGATACACCGGGTTTTTCAAACATTTCATTCATTGCGTGACACGTTCACCTCACATATCATTGTGTGTTCAATGGCTGAAAAAGCAGTTTGCACTTGTAATAAAAACATTAATTAGCTCTTACCTTCTGATGACTAAAGCAGCAGTGTTTGTGCTGTAAATACATAAATGATACAGCCGTTTTTCACATGTTTAATACCGCAATTTAATCCATTTTGCTTGTTCTTTCACAAAGTGATAAATATGATATACTCCGGTGCGGCTCATACAGTGGTGCTCATAATAATATTAGTGCTATGTGACTAAAAAGGTTAATCCAGGTTTTGAGTATATTTCTTATTGTTACATGGGAAACAAGGTACCAGTAGATTCAGTAGATTCTCACAAATCCAACAAGACCAAGCATTCATGATATGCGCACTCTTAAGGCTATGAAATTGAGCTATTAGTAAAAAAAAAAAGTAGAAAAGGGGGTGTTCACAATAATAGTAGTGTGGCATTCAGTCAGTGAGTTCATCAATTTTGTGGAACAAACAGGTGTGAATCAGGTGTCCCCTATTTAAGGATGAAGCCAGCACCTGTTGAACATGCTTTTCTCTTTGAAAGCTTGAGGAAAATGGGACGTTCAAGACATTGTTCAGAAGAACAGCGTAGTTTGATTAAAAAGTTGATTGGAGAGGGGAAAACTTATATGCAGGTGCAAAAAATGATAGGCTGTTCATCTACAAAGATCTCCAGTGCTTTAAAATGGACAAAAAACCAGAGACGCATGGAAGAAAATGGAAAACAACCATCAAAATGGATAGAAGAATAACCAGAATGGCAAAGGCTCACCTATTGATCAGCTCCAGGATGATCAAAGACAGTCTGGAGTTACCTGTAAGTGCTGTGACAGTTAGAAGATGCCTGTGTGAAGCTAATTTATTTATGAGAATCCCCCGCAAAGTCCCTCTGTTAAATAAAAGACGTGTGCAGAAGAGGTTACAATTTGCCAAAGAACACATCAACTGGCCTAAAGAGAAATGGAGGAATATTTTGTGGACTGATGAGAGTAAAATTCTTTTTGGGTCCAAGGGCCGCAGACAGTTTGTGAGATGACCCCCAAACTCTGAATTGAAGCCACAGTTCACAGTGAAGCATGGTGGTGCAAGCATCATGATATGGGCATGTTTCTCCTACTATGGTGTTGGGCCTATATATTGCATACCAGGTATCATGGATCAGTTTGGATATGTCAAAATACTTGAAGAGGTCATGTTGCCTTATGCTGAAGAGGACATGCCCTTGAAATGGGTGTTTCAACAAGACAATGACCCCAAGCACACTAGTAAACAAGCAAAATCTTGGTTCCAAACCAACAAAAATATACCTCGCAGATGTGAAGAAATCATGAAAAACTGGTTATACAACTAAATACTAGTTTAGTGATTCACAGGATTGCTAAAAAAGCAGTTTGAACATAATAGTTTTGAGTTTGTAGCGTCGACAGCAGATGCTACTGTTATTGTGAACACCCCCTTTTCTACTCTTTTTTACTAATAGCCCAGTTTCATAGCCTTAAGAGTGTGCATATCACGAATGCTTGGTCTTGTTGGATTTGTGAGAATCTACTGAATCTACTGGTACCTTGTTTCCCATGTAACGGTAAGAAATATACTCAAAACCTGGATTAATCTTTCTAGTCACGTAGCACTACTATTATTCTTAACACTACTGTATATATTTATTTTTATTTATTTATTTTTTCTTCTCTTAAAGAGGCATTTTTTGATCCATGTGACTTATACTCCAGAAAATACGGTAATCCATTCACTCACTTCAACTGGTTGTTTTCCTCTCTTCGATTTTGATACAGGAGGCTGAGGGGTTTACTACACCTCCTCCACAGAAGGGACAGATCCGGGACAGATCACGAAACTAGAAGGACAGTGTGGAAATGAGATGAAATGTCAGTGACTTAAGGAAACAAATGCACACGTGTATATAATCACACTGTGCAGTCATACTGTGTATTCTGTGTACAGTTCTGTGCACTGAACCACCACGTGTGCACCATACAGCGCAATAAAAATACATGTTTGAGACACCCCTATTTACCAGGGTGTCTGGATTCATGCTTTGAAGAAAAAAGTGGTTGCACTTGGCATCTGGAGATCTTTTGGTGATGACTGGGAGGTATTCTGTCTATAAACATGCTCATTAAATGTTATAACCAAAAAGTTTGTTTGCACCTGTACTTTTGGTGCTGTGGTAGTTAGTGATACTGAGTGATATTAGTCTTTGGTCATTTTTAATATGAAAAAGAGAATTTATTTATTTAAACCACCAGTGATCAAGCTTTTCAGGACTGTGGCAGGATTGCATAAATAATGAGCACATCACATAATTTTAATAATAAAAATACCAGGGTTGAATGAAGTTCTGCCTCCTATGCAGATTTTTCAACAAGTGCGATTGTCACATGAATCGCACATCTGCTTAAAGCTTGGAATGTTCTGTATCAGACAGTGTTGTTATTTTTCCACGCAGTCATGCAGTTTCCCTTTCCACACACTTAGGCCAATGCCAGACAAGATTTTGCATCCCATCTGTAATGAAATCTGATGTCTTCTTTCTGCACCAGCTGCTTACACCCTGCATCCAAAGTGTAACATGTCCATTCAGGTGTTCTTTCAGCTTGGGAAACAGGAAAAAAGCTGGGGTGCAAGAGATCTGGACTGTACAGTGGGTGTAGTAAGAAGTTGTAAAATTTGAGTCAGTCCATTAAATCCTATGTTTGTCAGCGTGTGTGTGTGTGTGTGTGTGTGTGTGTGTGTGTGTGTGTGTGTGTGTGTGTGTGTGTGTGTGTGTGTGTGTGTGTGTGTGTGTGGGGACGAGAAATGTCATGCTGAAGAATTGTCATTTCCAGGACTAACATGCTTCAAACATGTGTGCAGCTTTTGCAAAGTGTTAACATATTGGTTGGAGTTGACAGTTGCTGTGTTCCATAAATTCTGTGAGGACTATGCCATCACACCCACATTTGATGCTGTGCATCTCTGGCTGTAATGGCACACCTGTCATGGGTCTGGTCATGCAGACATGTCTTGGCTGGATTTTCAGCCTTCAAACTTCTTGCCCACTTCCTGAGTATACTAACATCAACACAGGCATCGCCATAGACAACACTCATTCCTCCGTCATAAAAAAAATTCTATAACTGTACGTTGTTACAAACTCACATCCATGTACATCACTGCGGTTTACTGACTACTGTGCACATGTGTTTTGTCAAAGGTGATTCTGCACATGCCTGAAATTGCATCCGAAAACTGGTGACGTGATAGTCAATCAGTAAAGGATTATTCTTGTACCAGTTTAACGATATCTTGCTAGTTATTGAAATAATTGTATTGAAAGACAGAACCTTTCAGATAGGGCTGCAGCTATCGAATATTTTTGGAATCAAATATTCTATTGATTTTATTGATTAAGCGAGTAATCAGATTAAAAAGTACCTTTTGTGTTTTTAAACAATATCAGTAGTGGCAGGGCTCTCCCTAAAGCAGTGGCACAATGTTTCTGTGCCATCATGCAGATTTTTAAGTTTAGGGTGTTCCCTCTCTCTGTTTTGCCGGGTTATTAATTTTTTCATATTAAGAGTTTCAGAGCTTTGCCAAACCCAGGCAGTCTGTGAAATCTTCAGTCTGTGGACAGTGCATTCTTTTTTTCCTTCTTAGTGCATATTTCATTTGCACTTTTTATTACTGTGATTTATTCAGTGTTTAGTGTATATTTAACGAAGTGGCTACGGGTACATACATCTGTATGTTCTGCGGGACTGCTAAAGGTACGGACCGAGGTTCACTGAGTGGACGTACGTGACACTGGTGGGAAATACACATATGGAACAAGCGTTGAAGCTCTTAACAGACACAGAATATTTTACATCCACTAATGCTTCAGCTGAACTGTGCTGTTTCTTTTTTCTCCCTTGTTTCAGAAGCCGTAACTGGCAACTGTCAGCCTGTAAGCTCGCCACCGTGCTGATAATCATTCGAGTACATTTGTTTAATGAAGCTGCTGTAATTTAAGAAATTCATCAAATGTAAATGAAGAAATTCATCAAAATATCGACGTAAATTGCGAAGGTGTTTTGCTTTTTTCATCGTCCATCCACCTCAAGTTCAAAGCGCTGTTTTCTAAGCGAGGCGGAAAGAATTGTACGTTACACCGGACCTTTAACCGCATATGGTACGGGTACTGACATATTTGCGCATTCTGATTGGTTGGTAAGACACGCTCCGTATCTTTCGAACGGTCTCTGTAGATACAGGTCCGTAACCGTAGCCACTGCCTACAACCCCTGGCAATAATTATGGAATCACCGGCCTCGGAGGATGTTCATTCAGTTGTTTAATTTTGTAGAAAAAAAGCAGATCACAGACATGACACAAAACTAAAGTCATTTCAAATGGCAACTTTCTGGCTTTAAGAAACACTATAAGAAATCAGGAAAAATAATTGTGGCAGTCAGTAATGGTTACTTTTTTAGACCAAGCAGAGGGGAAAAAAATATGGACTCACTCAATTCTGAGGAATAAATTATGGAATCACCCTGTAAATTTTCATCCCCAAAACTAACACCTGCATCAAATCAGATCTGCTCATTAGTCTGCATCTAAAAATGAGTGATCACACCTTGGAGAGCTGTTGCACCACGTGGACTGACATGAATCATGGCTCCAACACGAGAGATGTCAATTGAAACAAAGGAGAGGATTATCAAACTCTTAAGAGGGTAAATCATCACGCAATGTTGCAAAAGATGTTGGTTGTTCACAGTCAGCTGTGTCTAAACTCTGGACCAAATACAAACAACATGGGAAGGTTGTTAAAGGCAAACATACTGGTAGACCAAGGAAGACATCAAAGCGTCAAGACAGAAAACTTAAAGCAGTATGTCTCAAAAATCGAAAATGCACAACAAAACAAATGAGGAACGAATGGGAGGAAACTGGAGTCAACGTCTGTGACCGAACTGTAAGAAACCGCCTAAAGGAAATGGGATTTACATACAGAAAAGCTAAACGAAAGCCATCATTAACACCTAAACAGAAAAAAACAAGGTTACAGTGGGCTAAGGAAAAGCAATCGTGGACTGTGGATGACTGGATGAAAGTCATATTCAGTAATGAATCTCGAATCTGCATTGGGCAAGGTGATGATGCTGGAACTTTAGTTTGGTGCCGTTCCAATGAGATTTATAAAGATGACTGCCTGAAGAGAACATGTAAATTTCCACAGTCATCGATGATATGGGGCTGCATGTCAGGTAAAGGCACTGGGGAGATGGCTGTCATTACATCATCAATAAATGCACAAGTTTATGTTGATATTTTGGACACTTTTTTTTATCCTATCAATTGAAAGGATGTTTGGGGATGATGAAATCATTTTTCAAGATGATAATGCATCTTGCCATAGAGCAAAAGCTGTGAAAACATTCCTTGCAAAACACACATAGGGTCAATGTCATGGCCTGCAAATAGTCCAGATCTTAATCCAATTGAAAATCTTTGGTGGAAGTTGAAGAAAATGGTCCATGACAAGGCTCCAACCTGCAAAGCTGATCTGGCAACAGCAATCAGAGAAAGTTGGAGCCAGATTGATGAAGAGTACTGTTTGTCACTCATTAAGTCCATGCCTCAGAGACTGCAAGCTGTTATAAAAGCCAGAGGTGGTGCAACAAAATACTAGTGATGTGTTGGAGCGTTCTTTTGTTTTTCATGATTCCATAATTTTTCCCCCAGAATTGAGTGATTCCGTTTTTTTCCCTCTGCTTGGTCTAAGAAAGTAACCGTTACTGACTGCCACAATTTTTTTCCTGATTTCTTGTAGTGTTTCTTAAAGCCAGAAAGATACCATTTGAAATTACTTTAGTTTTGTGTCATGTCTGATGATTTTTTTTTCTACAAAATTAAACAACTGAATGAACATCCTCCGAGGCCAGTGATTCCATAATTTTTGCCAGGGGTTGTATATTTAAAGATGCCGTACAGAGTGTAGCTCAAACCAAAGTCAAAATCTTTGTTTTCTGTGGATACTTGGCGAATAACAGAGCCTTTGAAAAACGGCTGTGGATTGCAGCGTTTCCACAAAAGCTGCCTAAAAACTGATACTTAATAAAAACTCTTACCAAATCTGAATTAATGCTTTATTTTAATCATTAAACATGACTCATTTAAAGTGTGCGTCCTTAAGCTTCATCTGCGGAGGTGAACGGCCAGTGGAGCAAAACGTCTTTTTTTTAAATATATACAAACACACTGCTTCACTTTAAATGCGCAATAAGTCCGTTTCAGACGATCCGCGCGGACCCTTTCTTTTAAAAGGCTTTATTTTACTCAGCGTGTGGCTTTGCAAACTTGTAGCATCGCATGCTATATTGATTAGCGCTATGGTCTTCTTCTGTGTTTTTTGTGGGAGCGTTACAGCGCCACATACAGGCTTGACAGATGTACTACAGCTTTAAACGAAGCCTCAAGGCAAAGAATTTGCCTCGAACATTTTTTGTAATCGAATTATTCGAATTACTCGATGAATCGTTTCAGCCCTACTTTCAGACCATCCTCTTAATGAAAACGATGACAATTCATGTTTTTTCAGCTAGTGTTACAGAATTTTCCATTAATGTTCGCAAATGCAGAATCAAATCAAATCAATTTTATTTATATAGCGCCAAATCACAACAAACAGTTGCCCCAAGGCGCTTTATATTGCAAGGCAAAGCCATGCAATAATTATGTAAAAACTCCAACGGTCAAAACGACCCCCTGTGAGCAAGCACTTGGTGACAGTGGGAAGGAAAAACTCCCTTTAACAGGAAGAAACCTCCAGCAGAACCAGGCTCAGGGAGGGGCAGTCTTCTGCTGGGACTGGTTGGGGCTGAGGGAGAGAACCAGGAAAAAGACATGCTGTGGAAGACAGCAGAGATCAATCACTAATGATTAAATGCAGAGTGGTGCATACAGAGCAAAAAGAGAAAGAAACACTCAGTGCATCATGGGAACCCCCCAGTAGTCTAAGTCTATAGCAGCATAACTAAGGGATGGTTCAGGGTCACCTGATCCAGCCCTAACTATAAGCTTTAGCAAAAAGGAAAGTTTTAAGCCTAATCTTAAAAGTAGAGAGGGTGTCTGTCTCCCTGATCCGAATTGGGAGCTGGTTCCAGAGGAGAGGAGCCTGAAAGCTGAAGGCTCTGCCTCCCATTCTACTCTTACAAACCCTAGGAACTACAAGTAAGCCTGCAGTCTGAGAGCGAAGCGCTCTATTGGGGTGATATGGTACTATGAGGTCCCTAAGATAAGATGGGACCTGATTATTCAAAACCTTATAAGTAAGAAGAAGAATTTTAAATTCTATTCTAGAATTAATAGGAAGCCAATGAAGAGAGGCCAATATGGGTGAGATATGCTCTCTCCTTCTAGTCCCTGCCAGTACTCTAGCTGCAGCATTTTTAATTAACTGAAGGCTTTTCAGGGAACTTTAAGGACAACCTGATAATAATGAATTACAATAGTCCAGCCTAGAGGAAATAAATGCATGAATTAGTTTTTCAGCATCACTCTGAGACAAGACCTTTCTAATTTTAGAGATATTGTGCAAATGCAAAAAAGCAGTCCTACATATTTGTTTAATATGCGCATTGAATGACATATCCTGATCAAAAATGACTCCAAGATTTCTCACAGTATTACTAGAGGTCAGGGTAATGCCATCCAGAGTAAGGATCTGGTTAAACACCATGTTTCTAAGATTTGTGGGGCCAAGTACAATAACTTCAGTTTTATCTGAGTTTAAAAGCAGGAAATTAGAGGTCATCCATGTCTTTATGTCTGTAAGACAATCCTGCAGTTTAGCTAATTGGTGTGTGTCCTCTGGCTTCATGGATAGATAAAGCTGGGTATCATCTGCATAACAATGAAAATTTAAGCAATGCTGTCTAATAATACTGCCTAAGGGAAGCATGTATAAAGTGAATCAAATTGGTCCTAGCACAGAACCTTGTGGAACTCCATAATTAACCTTAGTCTGTGAAGAAGATTCCCCATTTACATGAACAAATTGTAATCTATTAGATAAATATGATTCAAACCACCGCAGCGCAGTGCCTTTAATACCTATGGCATGCTCTAATCTCTGTAATAAAATTTTATGGTCAACAGTATCAAAAGCAGCACTGAGGTCTAACAGAACGAGCACAGAGATGAGTCCACTGTCTGAGGCCATAAGAAGATCATTTGTAACCTTCACTAATGCTGTTTCTGTACTATGATGAATTCTAAACCCTGACTGAAACGCTTCAAATAGACCATTCCTCTGCAGATGATCAGTTAGCTGTTTTACAACTACCCTTTCAAGAATTTTTGAGAGAAAAGGAACGTTGGAGATTGGCCTATAATTAGCTAAGATAGCTGGGTCAAGTGATGGCTTTTTAAGTAATGGTTTAATTACTGCCACCTTAAAAGCCTGTGGTACATAGCCAACTAATAAAGATAGATTGATCATATTTAAGATCGAAGCATTAATTAATGGTAGGGCTTCCTTGAGCAGCCTGGTAGGAATGGGGTCTAATAGACATGTTGATGGTTTGGAGGAAGTAACTAATGAAAATAACTCAGACAGAACAATCGGAGAGAAAGAGTCTAACCAAATACCGGCATCACTGAAAGCAGCCTAAGAGAACGATATGTCTTTGGGATGGTTATGAGTAATTTTTTCTCTAATAGTTAAAATTTTATTAGCAAAGAAAGTCATGAAGTCATTACTAGTTAAAGTTAAAGGAATACTCGGCTCAATAGAGCTCTGACTCTTTGTCAGCCTGGCTACAGTGCTGAAAAGAAACCTGGGGTTGTTCTTATTTTCTTCAATTAGTGATGAGTAGTAAGATGGCCTAGCTTTACGGAGGGCTTTTTTATAGAGCAACAGACACTTTTTCCAGGCTAAGTGAAGATCTTCTAAATTAGTGAGATGCCATTTCCTCTCCAACTTACGGGTTATCTGCTTTAAGCTGCGAGTTTGTGAGTTATACCACGGAGTCAGGCACTTCTGATTTAAGGCTCTCTTTTTCAGAGGAGCTACAGCATCCAAAGTTGTCCTCAATGAGGATATAAAACTATTGACGAGATAATCTATCTCACTCACAGAGTTTAGGTAGCTACTCTGCCCTGTGTTGGTATATGGCATTGGAGAACATAAAGAAGGAATCATATCCTTAAACCTCGTTACAGCGCTTTCTGAAAGACTTCTACTGTAATGAAACTTATTCCCCACTGCTGGGTAGTCCATCAGAGTAAATGTAAATGTTATTAAGAAATGATCAGACAGAAGGGGGTTTTCAGGGAATACTGTTAAGTCTTCAATTTCCATACCATAAGTCAGAACAAGATCTAAGGTATGATTAAAGTGGTGGGTGGACTCATTTACATTTTGAGCAAAGCCAGTCGAGTCTAACAATAGATTAAATGCAGTGTTGAAGCTGTCATTCTCAGCATCTGTGTGGATGTTAAAATCGGCCACTATAATTATCTTATCTGAGCTAAGCACTAAGTCAGACAAAAGGTCCGAAAATTCACAGAGAAACTCATAGTAACAACCAGGTGGACGATAGAGAACAACAAATAAAATTGGTTTTTGGGACTTCCAATTTGGATGGACAAGACTAAGAGTCAAGCTTTCAAATGAATTAAAGCTCTGTCTGGGTTTTTGATTAATTAATAAGCTGGAGTGGAAGATTGCTGGTAATCCTCCGCCTCGGCCCATGCTACGAGCGTTCTGGCAGTTAGTGTGACTCGGGGGTGTTGACTCATTTAAACTAACATATTCATCCTGTTGTAACCAGGTTTCTGTAAGGCAGAATAAATCAATATGTTGATCAATTATTATATCATTTACTAACAGGGACTTAGAAGAGAGAGATCTAATGTTTAATAGACCACATTTAACTGTTTTAGTCTGTGGTGCAGTTGAAGGTGCTATATTATTTTTTCTTTTTGAATTTTTATGCTTAAATAGATTTTTGCTGGTTATTGGTGGTCTGGGAGCAGGCACCGTCTCTATGGGGATGGGGTAATGAGGGGATGGCAGGGGGAGAGAAGCTGCAGAGAGGTGTGTAAGACTACAACTCTGCTTCCTGGTCCCAACTCTGAATAGTCACGGTTTGGAGGATTTAAGAAAATTGGCCAGATTTCTAGAAATGAGAGCTGCTCCATCCAAAGTGGGATGGATGCCGTCTCTCCTAACAAGACCAGGTTTTCCCCAGAAGCTTTGCCAATCATCTATGAAGCCCACCTCATTTTTTGGACACCACTCAGACAGCCAGCAATTCAGGGAGAACATGTGGCTAAACATGTCACTCCCGGTCCGATTGGGGAGGGGCCCAGAGAAAACTACAGAGTCCGACATTGTTTTTGCAAAGTTACACACCGATTCAATATTAATTTTAGTGACTTCCAATTGGCGTAACCGGGTGTCATTACTGCCGACGTGAATTACAATCTTACCAAATTTACGCTTAGCCTTAGCCAGCAGTTTCAAATTTCCTTTAGTGTTGCCTGCTCTGGCCCCCGGAAGACAATTGACTATGGTTGCTGGTGTCGCTAACTTCACATTTCTCAAAACAGAGTCGCCAATAACCAGAGTTTGTTCCTCAGCGGGTGTGTCGCCGAGTGGGGAAAAACGGTTAGAGATGTGAACGGGTTGGCGGTGTACACAGGGCTTCTGTTTAGGACTACGCTTCCTCCTCACAGTCACCCAGTTGGCCTGCTTTCCCGGCTGCTCGGGATCTGCTGGAGGGGAACTAACAGCGGCTAAGCTACCTTGGTCCGCACCAACTACAGGGGCCTGGCTAGCTGTAGGATTTTCCAAGGTGCGGAGCCGAGTCTCCAATTCGCCCAGCCTGGCCTCCAAAGCTACGAATAAGCTACACTTATTACAAGTACCATTACTGCTAAAGGAGGCCGAGGAATAACTAAACATTTCACACCCAGAGCAGAAAAGTGCGGGAGAGACAGGAGAAGCCGCCATGCTAAATCGGCTAAGAGCTAGTAGCTGCGCTAAGGTAGCGGATTCCTAAAAACACACAAAGTGAATAATGTGTAAATAATTTAGAGGTGATTCAGCAGAGGGAGTGCTTTAGTTAAGGCACGTGAAGATTACACTGTGAAACAAATCGTTATCTAGTTAACTAGATCAATCTAACTGCTGTGCTCCGGAACAGGAAGTGATACAATACCGCAGTGAGAGCCAACCACCAGTAGAGGCAGTCAACATTAGTTGAAGTGCTATAATTGGCCTAATCCTCACCAACAATGTTTATAGCTATTATTCCTGATTTCCATTTCAGATGGCTTTGTTAAAATATTTGTTTCCGAATGGGGACCATCTGGCATCATGCATGCGACTGAACATTAATGGGCTGCCTCTTGGAGAATTTGTTTATGACCAGGACTTGGTTATTATCATAATACTAGAAAAATTAAATTCACCCCAGGGTTCTCTCCAGCACAGTTGAGCATAGGGGGCCCCTTTCCTGTGATTTAGATCCCCTACGCTATGATTTGGGCGCCTGCGCTGTGATTCAAACAGCGTAGGGAGGCGTTCCTGTTTTTGTTGTTTGTTTTCTTTTTTAAAGGACATGTCACATGTTATTTAACATCCCAGTTAGCAACACAAAAGTATTCATGACTGTAAGTCTATTCACGCACATGCGGTAATAATTAGTTGTCGCTGATGTATTTTATTTGCTCCTTTTGTGAAGCGTCGTGTGTTCCCGAAAAAAGCAGAAGTTAAAAAGCGAAACACTCAGTCTGCAAGTCATAACCACAAAATTAATGAAGAAAAAGCAGAAGAAAAAGTGACGGACATCACCTTGCTGGGAGGAGCTTTTTTCAACGACTGTTCGTCAGTAAGGCCGGACGGAGCTGTGGCTCACCCGGCCACAGACCTACACCAGTCAGTCAGACAGAGAGCCAGCAGCCAGTGTTACCGGCCAAACACACTCACTCCGAGTTTCTTCACTTTTGAGTATATACGAGGGCTGTCAATAAAGTATAGGTCCTTTTTATTTTTTTAAAAAACTATATGGATTTCATTCATATGTTTTTACGTCAGACATGCTTGAACCCTCGTGTGCATGCGTGAGTTTTTCCACGCCTGTCGGTGACGTCATTCGCCTGTGAGCACTACTTATGGGAGGAGTCGTCCAGCCCCTCGTCAGAATTCCTTTGTCTGAGAAGTTGCTGAGAGACTGGTGCTTTGTTTGATCAAAATTTTTTCTAAACCTGTGAGACACATCGAAGTGGACATGGTTCGAAAATTTAAGCTGGTTTTCAGTGAAAATTTTAACGGCTGATGAGAGATTTTGAGGTGATACTGTCGCTTTAAGGACTTCCCGCGGTGCGAGACGTCGCGCAGCGCTCTCATGTGCCGTCGTCAGCCTGTTTCAAGCTGAAAACCTCCACATTTCAGGCTCTATTGATCCAGGACGTCGTGAGAGAACAGAGAAGTTTCAGAAGAAATCGGTTTCAGCATTTTATCTGGATATTCCACTGTTAAAGGAGATTTTTTTTTAATGAAAGACGTGCGGACGGGTCCACGCCTCCGTGTTGATAACCATTTTTAAAATCCAGGTGGCTTTTGATGGCTTTCAGTGGAGTGAGTATATGAGAAATTGTTTAACAGCTGGACATGTTCCAACTTGTCCTTAAGGCTTCCAACAGAGGTGTTTTTCCTGTGGCGGAGCGTTGCGGCGGCTGCGAGTCGACGCAGCAATCCATCCGCACGTCTTTCATTTAAAAACATCTCCTTTAACAGTGGAATATCCGGATAAAATGCTGAAACCGACTTCTTCTGAAACTTCTCTGTTCTCTCACGACGTCCTGGATCAATAGAGCCTGAAATGTGGAGGTTTTCAGCTTGAAACAGGCTGACGATGGCGCCTGAGAGCGCTGCACGACGTCTCGCACCGTGGGAAGTCCTTAAAGCGACAGTATCACCTCAAAATCTCTCATCAGCCGTTAAAATTTTCACCGAAAACCAGCTTAATTTTTCGAACCGTGTCCACTTCGATGTGTCTCACAGGTTTAGAAAACATTTTGATCAAACAAAGCGCCAGTCTCTCAGCAACTTCTCAGACAAAGGAATTCCGATGAGGAGCTGGACGACTCCTCCCACAAGTAGTGCTCACAGGCGAATGACGTCACCGACAGGCGTGGAAAAACTCACGCATGCGCACGAGGGTTCAAGCATGTCTGACGTAAAAACATATGAATGAAATCCATATAGTTTTTGAAAAAAATAAAAAGGACCTATACTTTATTGACAGACCTTGTATATATACACACACACAGTTTGAGCAACGGAGGTTCTGCAGATTTGTCTGAGGTGAGTATTCAAAAATAAAACATGACATTACTGCACCACTTAAGTTTTTATTAGCTAATGTTAGCTTAGCGTTTAGCTGCAGGCTGTTGAATCAATCACTGTTGAGCTGAGTGAACATTTTATTTTCCTAAATTGTTTGAGCTATTTTTATTTTTACCAAATAAAGCTACACGGTTTTTTAATGGTTACTGCTCTGACTACAAGAAAAGTGTCAACTTTAAATAACAGATTTTTTTTTTTCCTATCCAGTAATCAGACAAAGAAAATAGCACAACACTGTTTCTTGTTTCTTTATATTGAAAGGAACCTATTTCTTGACTTATCCCATATCAGGAACATTTCAACATTTGCTGTGCAGAGAACTTTGTGAATACAAATGCACTTCAAAAACATCCAGTGGAGCTGAACACCAAAACCTAAAGTCCAGACGGAAGAAGAGAACATCTCTGCTCTTCAGAATATGAGAAAAGTGTCTCCAAAAACTCCATCAAGAGGCTCAAGCTGAGGAAGAGACCATCTGTTTAAATGTCCTGAGAGTCCAGCTCACCTGTTGCCTCTGAAAACTCACACCTGCTTCTACACTTCAGAATAAAACAAAAGCTCTTTAAAGAGTAACTGTTTTCATTATTTGATAAAGGTGTTTCCTTTTACATTTTAACATTACATGAATGAATCATTAAACATGTCCATGAAGTCAAAGGTCAGTCAGAAATTCACATGCACAGGTAGAAGAAGCTCTGCCACAAAGCATTCACAATCACTACAATTGTCAAATACATATTTTAATAATTACTCTGTCCTGATTACAGTAAAATCAGTCACACAGTCAACAAGGACATAATTAAATATTGGAATGACTAAGTAAAAAAATAATTTCATCATAAGATTTTATGTCACACTTAGAAATCCTAATTAACAGACACACTGCAGTCATTACATCATCTCCTGTTGTGTTTATAATAAATATGTATATTTATTTACTGTGTGTTTTGTTTTTTGTTTTGTCTTGGTTGAAATGCATATATAAGTGAATGAATCTACCAGACTTGAAAATGGAAACATTTGTCTAAAAATAAATGCCCAAGTTCCTTATAATGTTAATCAAGAAATAATCTAATTTGAAATGACAACAGATTATGGTTTTAATTTACAAATGAATGGTTTCTAAAGAATCACTTTTTTTTTTGTACTTGGATCTGTTTTAATTCCAAGTTTTCTAATGCAAGAAATGTTTTTTAACTTCAAATTGTACAGTAATGAGAAATTAACCTTGAAGTAAAAAAAACATTTGTAATGATTTTCTTTAGAAAACTGCTGTGTATTAGTAAACACCTTCACTAATTTAGAGTCGAGGTCACTAGGCAGTGGTGGGTTTGCAGGGCTGGCTGTGGCACAGCGGTGTGCCGTGGCCACCCACGGCAGTCTGCCACCTGCCATCTTTTACCCTGCTTTTAATGCAACACTTTCTCTTTGCACACTTAGGGGGTCATACACAGCAAGGGAGATTAATTGTAACAACTATGGGGGGGTTGGTAGGTAGGGCGAGTGTGGTGCGTGGGGTTGGCCCCGGGTGGCTGTGGATGTCTGGGGTAGGGGGTCTGCCTCGCCGGTTCTGCTGTGGTCCCCTGGCCCTGCTCTGGGCCTGTGGGGCCCGGAGTCATGCAGCCCGTTGTGAGGGTGGGTGGGGGTGGTGGGGCGCTGGTGTTGGCACTGGGGGGCTGGCAGCCGCTGGGGGGAGGGGGGGGTCGTGGTGTCCGCGGGATGGGTCTCACTCGGGCAGTCTCCTGGTCATGGGCTGTGGTGGCTGGGTGGGATCTGGGGTGGGGGTAGGTTGGGGGGGGGGGGGCACCGCTGGCTGCGCTGGGGAGCCTGGCTGTTGGGGGGCCTTGTGCTCTTCCTGGCCCCGGGGTCAGGCCTCGCCTCTTGTCTGGGGGCTGGACCCCGCCCTCATGTGACTCGGTGGTCCCTACCTTGTGCTTTGGATTTAGTTGCGGTGGCTCCTTTGCTCCCACGTCCTTGCCGCCGCTCGCTCCCGCCCTTGGGGGCCATGGCCCGGGTGGTGTGGTTCAGGGGCTCCCCCTATTGGTGGGCCCATGCCGGCGCCCTGTGTGCTTCCCTTGGGTGTGGGGCGAATCCCTGCGGCATTGTGGGGTGGGGGTGCTGTCGGGGGTGCGTTCCGGCGCCGTCGGGCCACTCCCCTGTTGGTTTGCTGTGCTGCCCGGTGGCTGCGGGGGCTGCCTTTCCTGGCCCCCGTGCCCTTCTGCTGCCCCTTTTCTCCTGGCTCCCCCGGGGCCCTGCGTCCTGGACCCACTTCCGTTGTCGCTCACGGCCGGCCGCGTGGCTTCTGATATGCCGGAGTGGTCCATGTCATATGGTAAGGTTGTGTACTCTTGTCTTGGCCCAACACACCAGCCACAGCAGTGATCGGATATTTAGCTGTGATCTTGGTCTCTGTGTGTGGATGGTCACGTGTTTGTGGCCATCACCACAGTTCGGTTTTTGGGTGCTCTTAAGAGGATTAACACTACGGTGCTCTGGATTAGGGCGTGGATGCTCACTACTTAGAAAACAGACTGTTGCTGTCACTGTTTGTTCATGTGTGGTTGTTTGTTATGGTATGTTGTATGGTTGGGGCCCCGTCTCCTCGGTGTCTAACGTCACAGTTATTGTCTTCACCACTCATCTCTCGTTCTTGTCTGTCTTTGTGTTGTTTTGGTGGTCGGCCCTTCCTGATAGAAGCTGTCGGTTGGCTTTGAGTAGGATGTTGTAGGCTGATCAGGAAGAGCGGATGGGGGTCACACACACACCACATTCACTCATGTACTACATACCTTCTGTCTTGCAAGAATAAACTGCATATATGTGTATTAATGTTCATAAATGGTTCTGCCAGTGTGGCATTTACCATTACTATATATGCAGACAGAGGGGAAAAAAAACCAACAACAAAAAAAAATGCTGTGTATAAATTAGCAGTTGTGATGTTCCTCTGACACACATCATGTCTTACATGTTTTTGTCTAATGCCTTGTATCTTTTGGCTTTAAAGTAAGGCTGTAACAAAGATAAAAAATCTTGGGCTTCACAAAATTTAGTCAGTACAGTTAATTTAGGGAAATAGTGTTTCATGGGGTTATAAATTTCAAAATTTTCCAGTGGGATGCCCCCAGACTCTCCTGTAATACTCACATCTGCAGCACTCACCACGTGCCTATGCCATGCCAAGTTCTCCTCTATGCTGTGAAAACCCTGCACTCAACAAGGCTGCGAGCTTGGCTACTGAGGCATTTGGTGTTTTGGTGAAAGAAAACCCTCCTCTGTCCCACTTCATCATGAAGTTGTATAACTGGGGATACTATATATATATATATATATATATATCACCCACAGGATTCAAACCCGTGCCTTCCAAAAGCTCTGCTTGCCAGTTGGAAACTTTACCAGTGAGCTACCATTGCTGTCCTGTGAGAGGAGCTGGAAACTGCCTCATATCAGGAAGCACATGGATGTATTTTAAAAATAACTAAATAAATAAAAATGACACACCATATAAAAACAGCGCATTGTATTAAATCCCTCTCATCAAGCAGGCAATACAACTATGATCAGTCTGTTCTTCTGTAGATCACCCATGGTCACTGATGCACAGTCATGAAATGACATGAATGAGAAGCAGTTCGCTCATCTCATTCATGTCCACATTTGCTGGCGCGTGTCCTGCCGACAGCACGCCGCAGGACACTGCATCATGTGGAACAGAGCTCACGTGGGTGACGTGAAAGTCAGATCGCCTTCTGCATGTTATGATCTGATGGTCCGTTTCAACCTGGGGACAGCCTGTCCATGTGCGCACGCTCACTCGCTGCAGCCATGGTGAAATATGTTTTTATTTATGTGCACTTGATGACAGCAAACAGACATACGCGCATCACAGTGGTCAGTTGTTAGTCCATGTCCGTCCAAACACAGTACTGTCCAGCTGGGATGTCCAGAATGACAGATCTCCACACCTGCTTCAGTGGGTGGCCACACCTCCTGTCAGTTTTTAGCGAACACACCAAAGCCACACTCGTGGGGCACTTAGACAGATTTCACTGCCAGTATGACAATGATTGTCTGCAGACTGTTGACATGCTAAGAATGCGAATGGGCACACATTTCCTAAGTTCCATGCGAGTGGTGTTAGATGTCCATGCGTGTCACCTGGAATTTGGCCAACACCTGCGACGAGAAGGTTCGATGGGCTCATACAGTGCACACTCTGTCAGCCACTGGCGTGTGCAAATAGTTGTAGCAACAGGTCTACGAGGTGTTGGAAGCAGCTACGAAATTACACGGTTTACATACGATTCCTGCTTTATGCGCACTTAACACGCAATTCGACCAAATGCACACTAGGGGGGAAGGGGCCTTACAATTTGTATCGCCGTGATTTTATTGCCACAGTTTCCAGGGCAGTAAAATTGATAGAAGTGTATGATTTATCAGCCCTAATTTTTGTTGTATCTCATGAGGGCTGGTTTACGAGTATAGGGCAGATTTTTGTTGTTTATATATATGTGTGTGTGTGTATATATGTATACACTGAAAACCCTTCCAAGATGGTGCCACGTGAAGGCGCCCTGGTATTCTGGTGCTGTTTTTGTGCGTGAATCGTGTGTCATCGTGTCCCTATACCCGCGAGGAGCTTCTAAACATCAAATCAACACCCACAGACATTATGCCAGTTTTTTTAGTGCCTGCAGCTGAACTGGTTCACTTTTTGGCCAAAAAAGTGAGACGACGGCGGAGAGGGAAACGCGCTGGAGCTCTCGTGCGCCTCAGACGAAGGGGCATGCGCACGCCCCTACCTGGGATATTTCTCTCCAACGTCCGCTCACTCCACAACAAGATGGATGAGCTGGCACTGCTGATGAAGAAGAATAGAGATTTCTCCTCATCTTGTGTACTGTGCTTCACGGAGACGTGGTTAAATGCACAGACACCGGACTGTGTACTCCAACTAGAGGGATTCCAACTCCTCCGCGCAGACAGAGACCGAGCACTCTGGTGGAAAAACTAGAGGATGAGGACTCTGCTTCTATATCAACAACGCCTGGTGCTCCGATGTGACTGTGATCTACGAACACTGCTGTCCCTCTCTGGAATATCTCCTCATAAACTGCAGACCGTTCTACTCTCCACGTGAGTTTAACTCTTTCATACTTTGCTCTGTGTATATTCCACCAAGCGCGGACGTGCACGAGGCCGAGCGCGCGCTCGCGGATCAGATTATGAGCGTGGAGAGAGACTTTCCGGACTCTCTTGTTATAATTCTCGGCGATTTTAACAAAGGGAATCTCAGTCAGGAATGACCAAAATACAAACAGTTTGTTAAATGCCTGACCAGAGAAGGGAGCATGTTAGATCATTGTTACACGACAGTGAGTGGCGCCTACCGCGCGGTGGCCCGTGCATCTTTGGGACTCTCAGATCACGTGATGGTCCACTTGATCCCCACGTACAGACAGAGACTAAAACTCTCTAAACCTGTTGTGAGGACGTCTAAAGTGTGGAGCAATGAAGCTGTAGAGGAGCTACGTGCTTGGCCACCACGGATTGGGATATGTTTGAGGCTTCAACAGACAGTCTAGATGACTACACGGACACTGTGACGTCATATGTTCATTTCTGTGAAGACAGCATCATCCCACAGCGTACCAGGGTGAGATATAACAATGACAAGCCCTGGTTCACACCTAAACTCCAGCAGCTCCATCAGCAGAAAGAGGTGGCTTTCAGAGAAGGAGACAGAGACAGCTATAGAGGTGCAAAGTACAGATTTAGCAAGGAGGTGGCAAAGGCTAAATCCATGTACAGTTCACGTCTGCAGCAAAGGTTCTCTGCCAACGACTCGGCCTCTGTGTGGAGGGGGTTGAAAGAGATCAACTACAAGCCCAAAGCACCTCGTTCTATTGACGACCTCAAGCTGGCCAATGACCTGAACGTCTTCTATTCACGGTTTGAAGACAAGGACTCACACCTCCCCACCCCCCACACAACTGGATATTTAAACACTCTGGACCTCCCCCCTCTCACTGCTGCCCTCCCCACTCCCCCTGTTGCCCTCTCGGTCCAAGAGGAGGACGTGAGGAGACATTTCAAAAGGCTGAATCCATGTAAGGCCCCGGACCCAGACTGTGTCTCTCCTGCCACCCTGAGACACTGCGCTGATGAGCTGGCCCCAGTCTTCACGGGGATCTTCAACACCTCCCTGGAGTCATGCCATGTTCCAGTCTGTTTCAAGTCCTCAATCATAGTTCCAGTCCCCAAGAAACCACGCATCACTGGACTTAATGACTACAGGCCTGTGGCTCTCACGTCTGTAGTCATGAAGACCTTAGAATGCCTGGTTGTATCCCACCTGAAGTCCATCACCGACCCCCTCCTGGACCCCCTGCAGTTTGTCTACAGAGCCAACAGGTCTGTAGATGACGCCATAAACCTGGCCCTGCACTCCATCCTGCAGCACCTGGACTCTCCAGGAATCTACGCTAGGATCCTGTTTGTGGACTTCAGCTCTGCATTCAACACCATCCTTCCAGCTTTGCTCCAGGACAAGCTTTCTCTGCTCCACGTGCCCAACTCCACCTGCAGGTGGATCACAGACTTCCTGACGGACCGGAGTCAGCGTGTGAGACTGGGAAAAAATGTCTCGAACACTCGGGTTCTCAGCACAGGATCTCCACAGGGCTGTGTCCTTTCCCCTCTGCTCTTCTCCCTCTACACTAACTGCTGCACCTCCAGCCACGATTCTGTAAAGCTCATCAAGTTTGCGGACGACACCACCCTCATCGGACTCATTTCGGATGGGGATGAGTCTGCCTACAGGAGGGAGGTGGACCGGCTGGTGACCTGGTGCAGCAGCAACAACTTGGAGCCCAACGCCCAGAAAACAGTGGAGATGATCGTGGACTTCAGGAAAGCCACAACCCCCCCGCCCTCCCTCGCCCTCACCAACAGCCCCATCACCACTGTGGTCTGTCACCGCTTCCTCGGCACCACCATCACCCAGGACCTCAAGTGGGAGTCAACCATCAGCTCCCTCATCAAGAAGGCCCAGCAGAGGATGTACTTCCTGCGGCAGCTGAAGAAGGCCAAGCTGCCTGTCCAGCTGATGGTGCAGTTCTACACGGCCATCATCGAGTCCATCCTCTGCTCCTCCATCACGGTGTGGTACGCCGGGGCCACAGCCAGGGACAGACACAGACTGCAGCGCATTGTGGCCTCTGCTGAGAAGGTGATCGGCTGTAGCCTTCCATCTCTCCACGACCTGCACGTCTCCAGGACTGTGGGCCGAGCAGGTCGGATCACAGCTGACCCTTCTCACCCTGCACACGGTCTGTTCAAACCACTCCCCTCGGGCAGGAGGCTACAGTCCATCCAGACCAGAACCTCCCGCCATAAGAACAGTTTCTTCCCCTCTGCCGTTAGACTCATGAACTCCTCATAACTCAGTCATTTTAAGCTTAACTCTGTCACTTTATCATTTTATCACGGGTCACTTTAGACAGTGTACTTTGGTTTTTAATTGCACTCCTCCCACTGCACTGTTTTTTCTGTTTCTCTGTTGCACACAGCCTTTCATATTTCATATTTCTTTTTTTTTTTATCTTATATTTTATCTTATTTTGACACATATGTTATATTTTATCTTAGCATTTTATCTCTTCTTAATGTTGCACCATTGTACCAAAGCAAATTCCTAGTCTGTGAATCCTGTTCACTGGCAATGGCAATAAACTTCTTCTGATTCTGATTCTGATATATATGAATACACTGTATTTGCCTGTCGAGGGCCCAGGGCCAAGCATCAGCTAAATCACCTTTTTTGAAGAAAGTTTGTTAAACAGCCACCTGAAATTTAAATTAAATTACATTAAAATTTAATGAATGAGAAAATAACAAATATACACAATCAGGTACGTTATCTGTGATATATTTTTTTATTTGTGATGAAATAGACATTCTATGAAATTAGCATTCCAATGTCCATGATCTTATAAATCGTAGATTTCCACTGAAATGTTGTCCCCATTTAATGGAAATCTAGGATTTTCTCTACACAGCAACACTATCATCTCCAACCGATATGTGGACACTTTGCAAAAGCTGTGTGCACGGTGGAAGCATGTTAGTCCTGGAAATGACAATTCTTCAGCATGCCATTTCTTGTCTACCACACACGTGGACAAACAGGAATCAATGTAGGATTCAGTTCTTTTCTTCAGATCACTGTTGTGTTCACTGCTTATTTGGTTGTGAGCTCTGTCTATTTTTTTTTTCTCTACAACAAAAATAGCCACAGCAGTTGCCATAATACAAAATGACAGCTGTCCAAGGCCAGAATTCATTGCAAGACTTCCAGTCCAATCCAGATATGTCGGCATATACAGTTGTTAAGGTCTGTTTTTCTAGGGGATCAATACTTATTTCATGCGATAAAATGCAAATTATTTAAAAATCATACAATGTGATTTTCTGGATTTTTTTTTTTTTTTTTTTTTTTAGATTCTGTCTCTCACAGTTGAAGTGTACCTACGATAAAAATTACAGACCTCTCCATTCTTTGTAGGTGGAAAAACCTGCAAAATTGACAGTGGATCAAATACTTATTTCCTCCACTGTAAATGGTAAATGCAGGACGTTTCTGTTGCACTTTCCTGTCTGATTTCATGCTTTGTAATGATGCCTGGTGTTAATTTGTTCACACTGAGGGCAGCATTCAACTGCACTTGGGGTGGGGGGGTGGGGGGGGGTGTAGATATAGGTGTTAAGGAACTTGCACAGGAACTATCGTAATGCATTTCTTATCTGATCAGAGAATTGAACTTTCTGGATCTGGACAAATGCTGGCTTCTTTCAGGTCATGGATGGATTGTGGTCTGTTTTTGGGGCGGCGGGGGTTGGGGGGGGGGTGCTAAAAAACATTAGAACGGGAATTCCCATAGTGTTGACTGCGGACACCTTTTGGGCCTTCTGCTGGGAAGCCATTTGAGGTCCTTAAAAGTAATAAAAACCTCTTTGTGTTTTATAATAATAATAATAATAGTAAATAAAATTTAAAAGTAAAGACCCACTGACACAAGCATGATTTTGATTCGCAGGAGAGTAAACTCATCTTTAATGGTTCCAGACTGAACATGACAGGGGCACTGGCACGTGCAATTGCACAAAGAGAATTTGAAATGTTCAAAAAATCCTTCACGCATAAATGTCATGCTACATGGCGCCATCTGCTCGCCAACACGAAGTGCAGCTCGTTCAAATGAAATAAAGAAGAAGTGAACACGAGCGAGTGGTTGTGTCAGCAGATCACATCAGAGCGCAGCGCTTGTTTGAAGGATTATAACCAGATGTTAAATCTTTCATAAACATACTTTAACCGGTGCAGAGAAAAGGAAAGAAAATGCAACTGTTTTACCAAACCATGACAATGTAAACATGACAAATAATTACCTTTTAGATGGCTCCAAATGCTTTGTCCAGCTCATTCAGTGTGAACGGTGCTGCTGGAGCAGTCCTCTGTGATTCAGGCAGCGCTTAGAGCCATTTTCAACAGACATCTTGCAGAGAAAATGATTAATCCGCTACAAAATAATTATTTTATATAACAGCATCCAGTGTAGAGCGCGTGGCAGGGATGGTAGGAACATATCACGGCATCCAGCTGGGAACACAGCAGGTGGGATCCTCACACGACGTGCATGAATCAAGTCATGCTCGTGTCAATGGGCCTTAAGCCCAACTTTATCTTAAGGCCTACTGGCACATGCATGACTTTGACTCACGCACAAGCACGACCTGTGTCGTACTGGAGAGAAAACTTGTCTTTAATGGGTGCAGACTGAATGTGAGAGGGGTGCCGGTGCGTGCTATTGCTCACAGAGAATTTTGAAATGTTCAAAAAATCTTTCATGCACAAATGTCGTGCTACGTGCTGTGATCTAATCGCCAACACGATGTGCAGCTCGTCAAGTTGAGTAAAGAAGAAGCGATTAGAGCGAGTGGTGACGTCAGCGGATCGCATCAGAGCACAGCTCATCTGAATGTATAACAAGAAGTTAATGTGTTTATAAGCATACTTTAACACCTGCACACAAGAAGGAAAGAACACGCAACTGTTTTATCAAGCCATGACCATGTAAACATGACAAATAATTACCTTTTTAGACGGCTCCAAGTGCTTTCTGCAGGTAGTTAGGCGCGCACGTATGCGAACAGCTCCAGCATCCTCTCTGATTCAGGAAGCGATTAGGACTGTTTTCAGTGGCCAGTTTGCATAAAAATGAATAATCCACCACAAAATAATTATTTTATATACACAGCGTCCAGTGCAGAGCACGTGGCAGGCGGTGGAAAAAAGAATGGCATGGGTGGGGCCATCAGGATGACAGCGTGCTCGTGCGTGAGTCTAAAGTCATGCTCGTGTCAGGGGGCCTTTAGCCCAACTTCATCTTAGTCTCATGTATCAATCAAAATTGTGATTAAAAGTTTGGTTGAGCCACAGAAGATGTTCAGATTTCAAAATGGGCTGCGGCATGCGTAACTTTGGCTGCATCAGGAAATATCTGGAAGCATATTATTCCTAACATGTTTGTGGACCAACAGGGTATATGGACTCAGAATGCCCAATGAATGAAAACTCATATTGAGGTTTCTTAAAACTATGTGGAACCCAATCATCTACCAAATCATTGATTAAATGCTTTACTGTTGCCATCTCTTCTATCAGTATTAACATTTGCACACTTCTCTTTTCCAGACCTCAGCCATGTTACGGGGGAAGCTGAAGAGGTGCAACAGGATCAGTGTGTTGACGCTAACATTACCTCTGATGTAGATGCAGACAAGACTGGGGTGAAAGAAAATTCATGTTCTGGAGAGAGGAGCACAGAGAAGGAGATGGCACCTGTGGGAGACATAGATGGAATAGAGGACATTGTGGATGATGATGATGATGACGACGACGATGCCGATGATGATGATGATGATGATGACAGTGACGATAGTGAAGAGCCAGACCAAGGGGTCGAAGATGATACAACAGCAGAATCAGAAAAGTGGGGGTTTAAATGTAAGGAATGTGGAGAAAAGTTCAAGCGACGGGAGACATTTAATCTACACCGTCATTTTCACGCACATGAAGATGAGCTCACAACCCTTACCTGCAAAGAATGCGGCCTTACCTTTCAGCATCGCAGCATCCTCATTAAACACAGAAATGAACATAAAGTGAAAGAAGAACAAATAGTTCCTGCAAAGAAAGAGGCGTTCATGAAAGAGCAGGGTAGGTACGAATGTGCAGAATGCGAAAAGATCTTCATGACAGTCGATAAGCTGAGGCTCCACAACTGCAGCAATAGCTCAGATAAGCCTTACCACTGCCCTCTGTGTCGCAGAGAATTCCACTTAAAGTCTTCTGTCACCAGGCACATGGTGACCCATTCCCGGGACAGCGTTTTTGCATGCCAAGAGTGTGATCACATCTTCACAAACAACATAGCTCTGCGCAACCACCAGCGATCTCATGCTGCCCTGAAACCTTACGAATGCCCCGAATGTGGCATGGTTTTTAAACATTACTCTGTCATGGAAGACCATCGCCGCAAGCATACAGACAGCACTCGCTCTCACCTGTGCAACATCTGTGGTAAGAGCTTCAAGTATAGCAGCCTTCTGCATCAGCATCAGTACCTGCACACAGGTCAGAAGCCTTTCAGTTGCCCGGAATGTGGTAAACGTTTTGCCTTTGCCCAGAACATGAAGGCGCACTGTCGTCAGCATAGATTGCGCAAAAATAATTCTCTGCCCTGCAGTGAGCCGAGCAGCAAGCAAGCTCCTGTGTCTGAGCAGGAGACCGTGAAAAGACCAGGAAAAGAAAACACAAACCAAAGCGAGGAACACAAACAATCATACAGCTGTCCCCTTTGTCGAGAGAACTACGACACACCGGCTAGCCTAAGAACCCACATGCGTATTCATGAGACAGAGTATGAGAAATTGGACAAATCAAACAGAGCTCCTAAGGAGTTTAACAAGAACTGGGACAAAGGGCACACATGTCCTCAGTGCCCGAGTATTTTTCGTGAGGTGACAAGCTTGCATATGCATGTGTTAAGTGCCCATAGTTCTGCACAATATTTAGAACAGGTTAAAGCATTGCCTATAAAACAAACTTTTCCCGTAAGCAGTGATGACGTACAAGCAAACTGGAACAGTGATGGCATAAGTATTAAGTCATACAAATGCCCTGAGTGTGGAAAATTGTTCAGGCATCGCTCAGTGTTAGAGTTGCATATGCGCATACATTCCAAGGACAAGCCTTACCAGTGCAAAGTGTGTGGCAAAAGCTTTCGATTCAGTAGCTACTTACAGCAACATCTCATCATCCACACAGGCAAAAAGCCCTACAAATGTCCAGACTGTGGGAAGGACTTTGCCTTCTTACAAAACATGAAGACCCATCAAAGGTTGCATCAGGAAAAACCATTCCGTTGTACCAGCTGCCGTAAAGGTTACAGTGATGAGATCCAGTTACAGCAACACATGCTGTCGCATAACGGTGACAAGCCTCACAAGTGTGACCTTTGTGACAAAAGCTTTGGATTAGCCTATCTGCTTCGTGATCACATGAACACTCATACAGGTGAAAGACCTCATCGTTGTGAGGAGTGTCACAAAACCTTTTCCTGGTTTAGCAGTCTTCTTGTTCACCAAAAGATACACGCACGCAAACGCCAAGGTTTCAACCAGTACAGTTCTTTACCAGCGGGTATGAAGATAAGAGGCAGGGGAAGCAGGGGAAGAAGAGGGGGTCGGCTCTAGTTGGGGTTGGTCTAGACCACTGGGAGGGTCAGGGCTAGTTACTTCTAACCCAAATATCCAGTGTCGCTGTGAGAGACCATGAGTTGCACAGAAGAGCATTTCAGCCACAATCTCCCATGGTGTCCCCTCATGTGGATGTACAAGCCAGACAGCAGAAGAACAGTGGCCAACCAAGAAAACCGTCTGTTACCTGTCCAGTGGAAGGTGGATGGTGGTGACGGTAATGCCCATTGCATCGTCACAGCAGCCACATTTGACTCCGCAACAGACACAGTTTGACAGCTCATCACAACCAGGTCCACAACAGCACCATCAGAGAACTTCAGGCTGGGCTGAAAGTGCTTCAGTATCTCAGACAGGCCCCAAATCGGTTCAAAGTTTAGAGACTGCACAAATGAAAAACAGTGTTGTCAGTTCCCTCCCCACAGTTGTGCCAAAAAAATCCAGTCCATCAGCAGTGAATGAGCTTGAGCAACACAGACAACAAAAACTTGTTGCTTGGAGTAGCACAACTTCATCTACTGCTGTACCTTCCGTAAGCTCTTTACAACGAGAATTTACCATGCCCGCCACATACATGGATGGGGCGGCATTGTGGAGCGTCAGACCTACTCCAGTACCACCAAGTACACTTAGCTCTCCAAATAAGCTGGGCCAAGAGCTACAACTGTGTAGATGGGCAAATGCCCCAATGCCAGCCCAAATTGAGCCACCTGCACCTCCTAAAAAAGATGACCGACTCTGGGACATAAATAATCCTCAAGTAATGCCGTCGACTGTTAACAGCTAGAGAAGCCGTGGAACGGATGCGAGACGCAAAAGCATTGGGCTTCAGGCTTAGCAGGTGCATCCACCTCAGCTCAAATAGACCAAAGCAGTGCTATGCCAATTTCAACTTCTGTATCTCATGGCCTAAGTAGCACCTTGTGGGACCTCCCACCACCACCAGGAATTCCAAAGGACTATAAGCCCCTCTGAGAAACTAGTGGTAATCATGATTTCCAGCTACAGCAAAAGCAAGTGTCACCATCTTGGGCCAGTGTACAGAGTCAGACTTCCTCACAAAAGCTTCCCATCTCTTTACAATACGAGCCCCATCGTTTTGCCCAAGGGATCGGAGCACCAGTATGGGGCTTCCAGACTAATCCTGTGGGTCCACAAACCCTGCTCGCTGGACAACTCAAGCCAGGGAATGGACAGGAGCTGCGCAAGCAAACAACCAATGGTAACAGGCACTCAAATAATCCTAAATCAACCTTCTCCCTTTTTCTCACCTCCACTTGCTCCGCTTCCTCCTCTTGCTTTGCCTGGTCCTCACCTCTTCACTCTGTCGCAGTTTGGTGCACTTCCCAGACCTCCACACCCAAATATCTTTTTTACACCACAGGCAGTCATGAACGAGAGGCCGCATATGCCCCAGACCCTGCCCCTACCTCAACTTGCCCCGCGCACAGAAACTCACAAACTGGGACCCCGTTTGCCTTTTGCCCCAGAACGGCTTCTTCAGTGCATGATATGCGGGGTGCTCTTTTCCACGAGAAACTGGATCTACAGATGCATTATTTGCAACACGCACAAGGAGAGATTGACATTTTTACACTAGCAACACTAGTAAGATTTTGTTTTATAATATATGTTCCATTTAAACCTCATTTATATGACTCTGTCATGTGCAATTTGGACCAGATGACTGGATGGGCATTAGAAATAAAAACATAAAATTTAAAAAAAAAAAACGATAAGTTAGTTATGCACACTTGATATAATTCTCTTCCTACTACATTCAATTTAAACTTAAGCTCCATACCAGACTGAACAGTGTTTATTGATGTAGAGTGAGTGTATGTGTGCCATTGAATTCATTTAACCACATTTTTTTAATTCATTTAAATTATACAAAAGATTTTGTTGGATTGAGGGGTGCAAACTAGTGAGGGTCTCTTGTCTACATTTCATTTATTGCCAATGACATTTAGGTTTAGACGATGTTAGTAGTTTAAAAATTTTGTCGTGTCTTAAACCATTCTCACTGTGTTTCTTCATGTACAGTATACTGTGTGCCTTTATGAGTACAGTCTGCATGTCTGCTGTCTTGGTATTCTAGCCCTAGTTTGTTCTTAAGGTAGACTCAACAATGTGACCTCACTCCCAGGATGCAAAGCAACTCCTAAGATGCTGTAAAGAAATGTAAGACTTTGCTTTTTAGGGTGGGAGGGGTTAATGCTCAGATATTACATGTGTCAGGACGTACTCAAGGTGTCA